>NW_005201493.1:257392-262315 GCF_000372725.1 Emiliania huxleyi CCMP1516 | reverse complement strand
TGTTTCCTGGGACGGGTACCCATGAGCTCCATGCGGGAATGCCTGGGTCAACCAATTGATCACAAATTCCCACGAAGTCTCTCTAAACGGTAAAATTGGTCCTCCTGAGAGCATAATTTGACGTCTTCGAGGTTTCCGAGGGAATTTGTGATCAATTGGTTGAGCCAGTCATTCCCGCATGGAGCTCATGGGTACCTGTCTTAGGAACGATGTCGAAATGGGGTCGTCATAAGGCCATCTGAGCAACCACAGCCGTCCGCCGTCAAGCATGCTCACAGTCGCGAGTGGCGAGCGCCGCACACAGCACTGCTCGTGCCGCGATCACGAGAGACGCGTCCGTCACAAGCACATCTAGCGTGTCCTTTGATGCTGTCTGTGGTTCCCGGGTAGCCTCGGGCGGCAAGGGCGAGCTCAGGCGCGACACACAGCGCGGAACGTCGACCACGCCTAAACTTTCGCGGCAAGAGTTGGCTACCATGAGTCTGGTGTGAGTCCGACCGACGAACAGCCGACCGGCCATGGCAGGCCGCACAGCCGCTGAGATGTCTCGGCAGGATACGGTTACGGCCGTGCAGCAGGACGGCTTGGCGCTCGAGCACGCCGCGGCATCGCATCGCTCTGATCGCGAACTCGTGCTGTCGGCCGTGCAGCAGAACGGCTTGGCACTCAAGTACGCTTCAAAGGCAATGCGCATGGATCACGATATTGTCCTGGCGGCTACGAAGCAGAACGGAGCAGCGCTGCAGTTTGCTGCGGGTGAGTTCAAATGCGCTCCAGCTCATCCAGTCCAGCGCGTGCTGGCGGCTGCACTGCACTACACGCAGGCTGAGCTCATCCAGTGGCGGTCCGGCCAAATCAAGTTGGTCGCTGACATGATCGACGTCGATGGCAACTCGCTGGCGCCCGCTGTTGTGAGAAGCCGCGGCGGTCCGCCGGTGCGTCGGAGCAAACGGCAGATCGAGCCGACTGATACCGCCTCGAGGCTCAAAAAGGTGAAGCTGGAGCTGAAGGAGAGCGTGCATCGGTATGGCGAGCTAGTGGGGCAGGGCCAGGAGTTCAGCAAGGCGCACGGGACAGTCTTTAGCCAGCTCAGGGAGTGCTTCCCCCCGGGGGCAGCCTCGCCGGTGACTTGGCGTGCGCTCGGCGAGATTGATCTGGGCAAGCTCATGGAGCTCGGGCTGACGCAGGAGGATGTTGGCGCCGCTACCGCGTGGCAGCAAGGCTTTTGGCTCTTGTCTCCGCCCGCGGAGGAGGAGGCCGCTGCCGGCAACGGCTGGCCTCCCTTCATCGCGTCATGGGTCTTTAAAAAGCACGTCACAGTCGGCCCAGACGGAAGGCAGGAGGAAACCTACTCTATCCGAGAGCAGACCGAGGTGCTTAGAGTTGAGCGGCTGATGCCGCCGCAGTACGAGGGCCCACCGCGCTACAACGAATTCAAGATGTCGGCGGCCTTTGTGCAGCACCTGCGGCGCAGGTATAGCAGGACCAAGGCCGATCGCATCCTCGCCTACCTGCTCGAGAAGTACGAGGAGTACGAGCGGCACAGCGGCGGCGTCGGCTTCAGCGGCTACTCCGTCATCCACAAGGCATGGAACGAGGTGGAGAACCGAGAGATGTCCTTCAGCGAGATGCTCGCGCTACTGACTGCTTTCATCGGCGAGCCGGCAGCGGCGGCGGCAGCGGCGGCCGAAGCGGCTGTGGAGACACTAGCGGATGAGGCGACAGGCGGCGAGAGCGAACCGCCATCGGCTGAGAGCGCGTCGCCGTCAGCAAACGCCGCGCTAAAGGCGCTAGAGCCACGCGCCCCAGCCGCACCGGCCGGCGTCGCGACGACCCCGCCAGTGGTCGTCGGCCACGGTGTGGTCGGGCACAACCCGCAGGCCCAAGCTGCGCCATCCAACCAGGAGGTCCCCGCCGGGCGCGACACGGGGGCCTCCGCTCGGGCCGACGCAGGTGCAGAAGACGACTACGAGCTCCGGCGGCGGCGGGCCGCCGAGGCGGTGGAGCGGGCGGTGAGCGGCCGGGCCCAGGCTGCCGAGCTGCTCCGCCACGTCGCAGAAGGAGACTGGCTCCTCGCCAACGCGCAGGAGAAGAGGGTGGTGTGGCAGGCGCTGTTGAAGGTGGACTCTTCAGGAAAGCCGCTCAGAGTGTCGTACACCGGCGGCGGCGCACCGCAGCCCCACGCGCCGGCTGCCGAGGCGGACGCTGCCCTCGACGAGCTCCGCCCCGATTGGAGGCGAGCCCCGAGCTCCTCGCGCGGCTCGCTGGAGGACCTGCTCGAACACTGCGGCCTCCGCCTTGTCACGGCGCGGCGAGCCGCCCGGGACACTCCCGCGGGCAGGTTCGCGCCGCTGACCTCTTGCGCCGTGCCCCCTCGACGGCGTCGCAGGCGCCCTTTCCCCCCGCCGCACGCCGCTGCCGCAAGCTCTTCCAGTGTTTGATGCTGCTCTGGAAGGAGTCCGCCGGAGAGGCGCCCCTCGGCACGGGCGCCCCCGTCTTTGCCACATTCCGGCTGACGAGACTCGGAGCGGCCAAGGAGGCAGGTCTCAGCGCGACGGACTTTTACCTCGTGCGAGCGAGCGCGCTTCCCAATCTGCAAGATCGCGCGCGCTCGCTGCGCCCCGACATCCTCAACGACGTCTGCGGCGCCGGATGCATGAGCGCCGAGCAGCTCCAGCGCGCCATGGCGGCGAAGCTTCGGCGGCCTCGTCGTCCTCCATCGTCAGCACTCCGAGGTCGTGGTGGAGGTCGAAGCGGGCGCCCTCTGCGTAAGAGACGACCTGAGATACGGGGAGATGTGGGGAGATGTGGGGAGATGTGGGGAGATATGGGGAGATATGGGGAGATATGGCGAGATATGGCAAGATCGGGGGAGATACGTTGCAAGTGCAAGCAAGGCCCGGTGCGCGAAGGCACATATGTACCTCAAGTGCTTTTGCCCAGCAGAGCGCGGAGGGGAGAGCGCGTGTGTGCGCGTCTGTGTGAGTGTGTGGTGCGAGTGTGTGCGCGCGTGAGACGACCTGCAGCGGCTCGACGTGGTCCGGAGGCAAGCCGACCAAGTCGGTCGCGCGCGCCTGCTCGAAGGTTCCAAGAAGGTTCGGAGAAGGTTCCGGAAAAGTTGGCCCAGTCATATGCACAGTCGGACGCGCGCCTCGATCGCCCGGAGAGTGGCGTCCGCGCCCTTGGGGAGGATGAGGGAGAGCGACGTCCGCTCCGCCGTCAGGGCGTCGTTGCCCTCGACGTCGTCCGTGTGCGAGCGCTTGAAGGCGGCGCGCCGAGAGGTGATGAGGCGGTCGAGATGCTCGATCTCGCGCGGCGACACGAAGCGCTCGACCTTGTAGATATTGGGCGACGAGTGCAGCGGCACCAGCCGCCGCCCGCCGCCGCATGCACGCTCTTCGGCCGGCCCCGAGTGGAAGAGGCTGCGGATGCGCTCCGACTGGAGCTCGTCTCGCTTGGAGTACGTGCGCTGGCCATCCGGCAGGAACGCGTTGAGGCGGGAGACCTCTCGCTGAGAGATGGAGATCGGCATCGAGGCGCGTCTGAGGCACACACTGTCGACACACCGAGCCGCGAGTCGAGGCGCACGCCGCCTGTCGAACCACCTGCGAGTACCGCGGCGGGAAAAAACAGTGCTGGCGAAAAAGAATTTTACCGCAGGACTCCCACAGCGGCCTGGCGGTCGGCGGGATTGCAACCAGTCTTCGCGTGCCGCCTGTCGTTCGCTCGGGCGCCTTGGGCGTCGGGGTGGCGAGCAGGGGACGCAGCTCTGAGCGCCCAGCGACGCGTGCCGGATGGAGTCCGGCCGCGGGTGACTATTGAAGTTCGCTCAGGATGTGTGGCAGCCGCCCTGTTGGCTGAGTGTCTTGTCTTGTGGTTCTGTGTGTCGCTCCTGTGTGACCGTCATCGCCCGTCTAGCGTCCACCCATACCGCGTTGGTGTCCCAGTCGTTGGTCGGACTTGTGTTTCGCCTTCCCATCAATCAATCCCACAAGTTTTTTGGGGGGCGCGCCGCGCGGCGAGTCCCCACTTTTGTATCACAGCTGCGGGGGCCAAGGAATTCGGTGGGTTCAAATAGGTACGAGGGGTCAAAAAGGTACCTGGCGTGAACTAAGGCCTGGCGTCGGTGCTCAACGAACTCGGGATAGCCGACCTCGTTCGAGGCTGTGCTCATGCACGATACAGGCGCAGTGCTTACGAAGAAAGAATTTGACGGCACCGGGCGCGCACTGGCACTAACACAGGATGAAGGAAAGGGGATTCCATATAACTCAAACAAACAACTCTATATAGCACGATTCAACAACGCGGGGAAGAATCTCTCTCTCTCTCTCTCACACACAACGCAACACAAAAATTCTATATCGCACAACACTCGGCACGGGCTGCGCCCACCCTGCACTAACACAGTACACACCACGGGAGCCGCCTAGGAATTTCAGCGATTCCTGCGAGAAGCAAAAGCTAGCCGTGAAGCTAGCATGCCGCGGAAGCCCTTCACATGCGCTCGACTTCGCTCGCCACCAGGGGGCCCTGCACGCCACCACTCGGCGACTCTTTCACCGTCCGCGACGCACTCGCGCGCCTCGCCGCCGTGCAGTACACAAAGATGCCGAGCACCAGCAGGCCGCACATCACGCTGCCAACGACTCCGCCGATGGCTCCAGCCGAGATCCCCGAGCTCGACTGGCCCGAGGGCGGCGACGGTCGAGGTGGAGGCCCGGATGAAGGAAGCGGCGGCGGCTGCATCGGCGGCGGGCGGCGGCGAGGGTGGCGGCGGAGAAAGCGAGGCTGAGGGCGGCGGCGGCGAGGGCAACGTCTAGGGAGGCGGAAGGTAGGTTGGTGGAGGCCGCGGCTAGGGAGGCGGCGCAAGCGCTTGCGGCTCCTCTTTTGGGGATGTAAGGTGGGAGAGTTGGCGGGGGC
>NW_005201493.1:243077-257044 GCF_000372725.1 Emiliania huxleyi CCMP1516 | reverse complement strand
AAAGGATTTAGTAAGAAGACTCCCAGAGTCATCAAGAAACTAAAAGGATAGAACCTTCGTAAACGGAGTAACGAGGACGAGAAGTACCGCCAGGAGTGGCCCAGGAGTCAAAGTCGGCCCTGCTTCCAGAGAGGTAGACGTTGTGAAAGCCGTCCCATGTAAAGGTGACGACGCCGCCGACGCGGACCGCCGCAGATTGCGGGCTCGTCGGGACGGCCCAGGTGATTGCGACGGGCTGTGGACTCGGTGGCGTTGGGGGCGAGCGCGGGGGGGCGGGGATCGGCGGTGCGGAAGGCGGGGAGGGAGGCGGTGGCGCTAGAGGGGGGCTTGCCGGCGGCGGCGAGGGAGGGGGAGGGGACGTCGGCGGGTGGATGAGCGGCCAAAGCAGCCCTGCCTTCGCAAAGGCGTGGCGCGCGTGGCGAGCCTCAGGCGAGTCTGCACCTGCGGGGACCGCGGGTGCAGGCAACCGGGCTGGGCTCCGCACACCCATCGCCCGGGAGCATTCATGATTCAGCGCACCGCATGTGGCGACGAGGTTGCTGGCCGCCTCGAGCGCCGCCGTCTCGTCGGCGGCTTGCGCATGCGTCTCGGAGAGATAGCCCAGCGCAGTGCACTGGCGCAGACCATCCACAGCAGAGATTGCCGTCTGATAGAAACCACAGGGCGAGGGTCAAGTCTCATCTCCACTAGCGGGCTAGCATGAACGAGGGCCAGGGCGGCTGGCCTGGTAGTACTCAAGCGCGAGGGTGTAGTTGGGCACAGGCCGCATGCGCGTGACGAAGCCGGCGAGAGTGTAGACCTCGGCGAGGCAAGACGCGTTTGTGGCGGTCGGATCGAAGTCCATGGCAGACTGCGGGCAGTGATCGAGCAGGCACCTGCGGAGGGGCTGACGAAGCTAAGGGCGGTGAGACGGGTGGTCTCATCGCCCTGATGCGTCGAGGCACCAGATCAGCTCCAATGTCGACGCCGCCAGCTCTTCCGTCTGGTAGCCGCGGGAGAGCTCCGAAAATCCGAGCCCGGAGTCGCGATGCCCGAGGAGGGTGTAGACGCGATCCATCGAGAGGACGTGCAGCAGCGTCTCGCCGGAATTCGGATCGTGTGCGAAAACCGAGCCACTCGCAAAGACCCGTAGCTTTTGGCCCGCCCGGCACTCGGCCGCGGCGCTCGTCGTCAGGAAATAGCGCTGGCCGGCCTCGCACGTAAGATGAAGCTGGCCGGTCATGTTTCGTGGGGCGATGGTAGTCGCACCGCTCACGTCGCAGCTCTCCCACGCCTGCTCGCTCGACAGCCGCACCAAATCGGTGGAGGAGTTGTGCCACTGGAAAACGACGATCGCGCCGGCGGCGCACCAGAGTGGAGTTTGTGAGTAGCTCACGTCCGGCCCCCACTCACCGTCGTTGCCGTCGGCAAACTCGAACCGTCGCCAGGCTGAAGGCGCGACGGGGTGTGGCGGAGGTCCTGCTGGCGCACCAGGCGGCGGAGCGGGAGGCGGCGACGGGCTTGGAGGTGGAGGGCGGCAGTTTGCCATCTTGCTGCCGCATGGCGGCAGCGGTGGCTCGGGTGGGGGAGGAGCGAAGGAGCAGAGGAGAGGTAGCAGCGCGGCTGGCATTGCGAATGGCCGTCTCGCCAGAAAGTGTTTGGAAAAGGCCGGATCAGGGCATTGATCAGGCGTGACAGGAGAGGGGAGGTGTGACCTAGGAGGTTTTCAAGAACAAGGTTTGTGAATCTCAAGGCCTTGCTGGTGAGTTGTACCCCCAACATTCCGCGAACGTGCACATCTCTCGTAACGATCTCACCTTTCGGCGAACACTGCGGCGTACCCCCTCCCTGTCACACCCCCTCAGCCAGCTCTCCTCGCTTGCTCAAGCAGGTCGTGCCTGCTCTCCGCCTCACGCTCCCACCAAAGCGTTTGACAGCCTGCGCCACCACATACGCACCAACTGCATCGCGCCCGATTGTGCGCGATGGCTCCGCCCCTTGGAAGACACACACCGCGGCGCTCCACCGAGCGGCGAGCTGAGGGGAACGCTTGAGACTCTGCACACCGCGTCGCTGCTGGTCGAGGGGGACAGTGCTGGGGATTCGCCGCCTATCGCTCTGACCTCACCGACCCGCTCAGCAATACTTGCCGCCTCACGTGCCCGCTCAGATGTGCACCGCCATGATGTCGGTCGCGATGTTCGGCCTCCCAAGCCCACGCAGCCTCGAATTCTCGTCCATGCCAGCGCCAGAGTGCGAGACGAACCCCGCCGGCAAGTACGATGGCCCCGTCGACTACACGATCTCGGCGTTTGAAGAATCCTGCATCAAGACGGAGACAAACTGCTACAACCGCTATCACCCAGCTATCCCGCTGGCACGACCAGAGACTTTGGTCCTTCTTCTGCTCGGAGCTGATATCCTGATCCTGCCCTGAACCTTCTAGGCAATGGAGGTCCCGTCGGGCTCCGTGGTCGACTTCCGCACGCGCGACCTCTGGGACCACCCCGACCCGGGGCTCACCCAGCCATGGGATGGAGAAGACGGCGCCTTCGCCCCCATCCCGGACGCCGACTTGAACTTCGACAAGGCGTACGGCGACCTCGCCGCGGTGCACATCATCACCGGCCCAGTGGGTGTTGCGGGCGCCATGCCGGGCGACAAACTGGCGATCGAGATCCTCGACATCACGCCGCTCGCCCAGGGCTTCACCATGTCCCACACGCCCCTTGGCTTCATGAATGTGAGGCCGCTTCCTCTCTGCCCCCCCCCCCCCCCTCTCCGCTCCTCTGCTCTCTTCATTTCCCCTCTCCTCCCTCGAGATGGTCACGCGATCCTCATCGCGCCCCGCACCGCCAAGCCCCATAGATCCCCTCCCCCTGACAGGGCGTCAAACCGGACGGCAACTCCCCTGAGGAATACAAAGCGTGGGTGACCTGGGACTACGACGCGACGACGTGCCCCATACCCTGCCCTCACCCTCGCCGCAACTCCACAGCCAAGCACCCCCCACCCCCCCACCGTCCCGCCGCCCAACACAGCATGTCGTGGACGAGCCCCAGCTTCCCCGACGTCGTCGTCCCGTACGAGCCCTTCCTCGGCTCGATCGGCGTGCTCCCGAGCGCCGAGACGGTCGCGCTCAAACTCGAGCACCACGCGACCGAGGTGGAGCTGTACGGTGCGTCTGAGTGTATCTCGGCCTCTCGGCCAGACCTCAAACAGGCCTCGACGAGATCTCGCGTCGGCCTGAGCTCGGCCACTTGCCTGTGCAGACAATCCGCAGTGGGCGGTCAACCCTGAGCTGGCGGTCCCCGCGGCTGTGTGCGGCGTCAATGGCACGCACGCAACTGAATGCCTGCGCACCCTCGCCGGCGGGGAGTACTTCGGGAACACCGACACGCAGCGCATGGGCGTCGGGACCACGCTCCTCCTCGAGTGCGAGGTGGCGGGCTGCGGCGTCGGCACCGGCGACGTCCACGGCGCGCAGGGAGACGGCGAGGTGAGCATCACGGCCATCGAGATGGCGGCCTCGGTCAAGATGAAGCTCACGCTGGTCAAGCCTGGCGATGCCGGCTACGCTACGCCGACGCCCGCCATGTACGGCACCACCTCAATCAAGCGCATGTCGCCGGGCGAGTTCATCTCGTTCATGGGCTTCCCCTTCAAGAGTAGCGGCACCCTCCCCTCGCAGTACGTGTGGGCAAAGGACCGCATCGACACGCTCGTCACCTCCAAGATCATCCCTGAGTCCATGTCGCTCGCCGGCGCCAACGCGCTCCTCAAGGCAACACGCCTTCTTGCGGCTGCGCATATCTCGGCTGATCTCGGCTGATCTCGGCCTGCCCTCGACCCTCCGCAGGCGCTCACTTTCTTGATGGAGGTCGGCGGCTACACGTACGGCGAGGCGATGGTCCTCGCGTCTGTCACGGTCGACCTCCGCGTCGCGCAGCTCGTCGACAAGCCGGCAGTTGGCATGGAGGCGGTCATCGACCTGACGGTTTTCAAGGGCGCCAAGTACGCCGCTTTCAAGCAGGCTGCCGCGTGGGCAGGCGTCTCGGACGTCGGACCATTGATGGGGTGAAACTGGAGGTGGCACAGCATCGGTGCAATCGCGCTCGGCGTGACTCCGTCCCTCTGATCCGTGGTCGTTCGGGCGCCCTCACGGGCTCACGACCCACAATCGATAATGTACGTTTCCTGCGCCCCCAGTGTATACTTAGCGGGGGAGGGGCAGCCATTTCCCGCATTCCTGTCCGGAAGCGACCGAGAGAGAGTCGCGCTTGTGTGTGTGCAGTTTGGTGCGCAGTCCCTCTCGCCCGGGAGATGACACTTGTAACATTTAATTTGAAAGATGCGTACACAAGGTGTGGGATGCGCGCCACGACTGCACATGCGACATGCACATGCGCGCTATAGGCCCCGCCGCTCCCACAGATCACATGCATGTGCTCAACCTCATCGGATCTCACTTCGCAGGACTCAGGTCTCAGCCGCTGCTGGCTGCTCCACCTCCTCCCACGCGGCGCTTCCCCTCCCCCCCTCCCCGCTGGGCGCCCATCAAGCTTCAGATGCCTGAACACGGCGCGACCCGCGCGCGGGCGGTGGAGTTGACGAGCCAGCACGGCGCGCCCCACGCGGCGATGCGTAGAGGCTGGCTCGCGCCGGCGCCGTCGTCGGCCGCTGCAGCAAACGCGCTGAGCATGCCTGCGGCGAGCTCCTCGAGGTCGGCCGCGTTGCGAATCTTGGCGACGAGGCTCGGCTGCGACGCCGTGGTGAAGGGGAGCGTGGCGACCGCGATAGCACCGCCGGCTGGACGCCGGTGCACTCCGCCGCTCGTGTATATGCCTCCGAGGTACTCTCCGATGGCCGCCGGAGAGATGTTCAGCGCCGGGTCGTAGATGCCTCCACCAAACGCAGTCGAGGTTGCCGCGTCAGCCTGGGTGAGGCATGGCACGTCCCGGCCGCACGCGTGCGCACAGCCCACGCTCCGAGCGGTGTCTTGAAAGCAGACCGCTCCTCCAAACTGTGGTAGGAGCCCAGAGTCCTCACACGCCGGCTGCGCGCGCCACGCCTCAAAGTCGAGCTGGCAGTCGGGGGAGGGCCCGCACTTGACACAGGGATAGGACCCGCCGTCTCCCCTCGAGTACATATTGTAGAACTGGGCGAAGCGAGGCACCGCGGCGTAGCCGGCGGAGCCGTACGCGGTGAAGTCGGGGATCGACCACACCTCCCAGTCGCTCGCGCCCGAATGGGAGCGGAACGCGTTGAGGCAGGCCGCGCGAGCGGGCGCCTCCCCCGTCGAGCACGCCTTGAGCGCGGGCGAGGCCGCGTTCTCATTCTCGAGGAGCACACCGTCGACGCTCGCCGCAAACGTCTCGCCCAGGACGCGCCGCAGGGTCTCGAAGCAGGTCGAGACGGCGCAGACAATGTCGCCGCCGCAGCCGGCGCCTCCCACGTCGCACACGGCGTTGGTGGTCAGGTCAGGCTGCAGCAGCACCTTGCCGCTCCACCCCGAGCTCTGCAGGGAGAGAAGCATAGCGAGGGTACGGTTGGCAGCAGCGTAGGAGTTGGGCGTCATGCCAACCACAAAGTAGGCCAGCGATCGGACCGCGTCGGCGTCGTAGTTGGCTCCGAATACTTGCGTGTTGATCGGATCCTCGATGTACGCGAAGAGTGCATGGTAGCCACTCGCGACGGGAGGCGGAGGAGTGGGCGATGGAGCAGGCGGGCCGCCGGAGAGAGGCGGTGTGGGTTGTGGTGGTGGCGAGCCGCTGCTGAGCTCGGAGCAGGCAACGAGGAGGGAGTGCGTGTCTCCGTGGCAGACGGCGCGGCCGCACTCGTCCCGCTGCCAGTCCTTGCAGTGGCTTCCTCGGGCGGCGCAAACGTCGGTGCCGGCGCAGCCGCGGCGCAGATAGAGGCTCTCAGGGGTGAGCTGCGGCGGTTCGCTCGTGGAGGGAGGGGCCTCTGGCGAGGGCGAGGCGGCTGGCGGTGGAGGCAGCGGCAGGGTGCCACTTGGCGGGGATGGCAACGGCAGCGGTGTCGGCGATGGCGACGGCAGCGGGCTGCTCGTGCCGCAGGGTAGGAGGAAGGCGCCTCCCAGGCACACGGACCGCCCGCACTCGTCCGTCTTGTAGCTCTTGCAGTACGAGCCCGTGCCGATGTAGCTCTGGCAGAAGGTGTCGGCCAGCGCCGCGCATCCGCTTTGCAGATACTTTTGCACGTCCGGGCCGTCACCGGTGGAGGGGGGGAGGGAGGGCGACGGTGAGCTGCCATCGAAGCCGTCGCTACTCACCGGCCCCACCTCAACGTCGGCGCAGGAGGCGTACCAGAAGTCGGTAAAGTTCCACAGCCAGTGCAGCGTGTAGGATCCTTCGGGCGTGCCATCAGGGAGGGTGATCTCTGCCGAGGTGGTGATTCGGCCCTCCGCACCGTACTTCCAATAGGCGAGGCAGTCGGCCCCGATCTGATCGAAATCGACCCATTCGGGCGACTGCTTGAAGGGAGCCAGGCGGATGCGGACGCATGTTCCGTCCGACTGCCCGTTTCCAGCGTGCCCGTTACCCATCCACGCGACAGAGAAGGGCTCACCAGGCGCAACTCTAGCCATCGGGTCTGATACCCTGTCCTGGCGGCAAGGGCGCATGGCGTCGTCCGAAAGGGTGATGCCGTGCTTGGGGTCGATTGCAGCCTGGCACTGCTCGAGCGTGGCGAGCGGGCAGACGTAACGCTGGAGGAAGAGCTCGCCCTCCCTGTGCGTAATGCCACCGCGAGAGCGACCGTCTGTGCCGACGAGGGTGACCCAGGAGTGGGCGGTCGCGCCGCCGAAGAGCGAGAGCAGGAATGGGGCGAGGGTCGGATGCATGTATGTGTTTGTCCACCGGGTGTGCGACGTGTTCGCGGGCGTCGTGCGCAGCAGCTGCCTTGTTCTGCGACAGTGAAGGCCGTCCTGGTGAACAGCACGTCAAGGCGAAGGACCGCCGCGCCCAATGAAGTCACGCTCGCGTTTCTTTTTCCTTTTTGGGAAGGTGGCTGAGGGAACGGTTTTTCGATAGATTCCTTTTTGCCAGTGGGCGCGTGGTTCGGGAATTCTTTTTGCTACACACTGAAGTGGAAATAACCAGTCGGCGACTAGCCGGGGTCGTCCTCCCGATCGTGTGTGTGGAGAAGTTTACACCTTACTTACCTTACCTTACCTTACCTCCCGATGGGGGACTAGCGCACTAGCGCCGTCTTCCACATGGTCCCTCGGGTCCCTGCTGCTCCTAATCTCTTCGTACATGCTCCTGCTGATCTCCGCAAAGTCCTCGCTGCTCCCTCCCTCGTCTCGCCCTGCGCGTCTGCTCCGCCTCACCGTCTTCTGCCCTGCGTCGTCTGGCGACGGGTCCTCCATAGTCGGTCGAGGTCGCCGCCCTCCTCGTGCCTCTTCCCAACGTTCCCTCGGCGGCCGATGCCGTCTGCTCCGGCTCCCCAGTCCCCGGCTCTGCCCTGCTCTCGTCTGCGCTAGTTTCTGCTTCGTCATCACCGGCGTCTCTCCTCTTCCTTCTCCCCTTCTTGTATGCTTTGCACATCGCGTCGATTCCTTTTCTGTCGTGTGGAGTTTGCGCAGCGCGATTTCTTTTCCCATTACTCGCATCGCCGAAGATAGGCGCCCGTGGGGACCCCGCAATCCCCTTCCCCCCTCGGAGGGCCGGACTGAGGCGTCGAGGGCCCCGCTCTTTCCTTCGCATAGCGGCCACTCTTCGGATCGCTGGTCGAGCGACCCGGGGGATGCCCCGCGCGCCTAAACCCCACGGCGCCCAGGCGCGAGAAACGAATCTGCGAGGCGCGGCCGCTTATGCGGCCCGATGGGGAGGAGTGGGGCGGATTACGGGGATCGTTGCTTGCAGCTCCATGGCGATGGCGCTAAGAGGTTCCTCTTTCCGCGCCCCCCCCGCAAGGCGCGCGATACACGGATCGGCTACTTACACCGCCCTTCCCTGCAGCGAGCCCCCTCCAACCCACCCGCGCTAGGTCTCGGGGGACGCAGGGGTCACTCCCGACGACCTCGGGAACTAGCCGGGGCAGTCGGAGAAGGGGCAACTCCGTGCACTGACGGTCGGCCGCCAGAAAACACGCCTGCGTGGCTCGGGTTACACCAATCCTCGCTACCCAACGCGGCCAAAGGATATCCACCTCGAGAACCTCGAGAGCTGAGGGTACCCTGCCCCGCCCCCCGCCAAAAAACGGACGCGACCATGTCGGACGGCCGCCTAGCGCCCAGCGCGCGCCAGCTCGGCTCCCTCGCCGGGTCACGCACCTGGAAGGCGTGGGCTGGGAGGAGCACCGGCGGAGACTCGTTCGCCGTGGGAGATGTCACCGCTGGCCTCGGGCTCGCGCTTCGGCGTTTGGGACGCCAGCGTTTAGGACACCGCTGCTGCCCCATCTGCTACGACGAGCGAGAGGATGGCGACGATGACTGGCACCTTCTGTGGTGCGGCTGCGCCGCCTGCGGGACGTGCATGCGTCGGTGGGCGCAGACAGCGCTGAGCGATCGGCAGGGCGCGGCGGTGCCGGCGGTGTCGCGGTCGACGTCCTTCATCGAGAGGCTCGTGGCCCTGACGTGCCCCGTGTGCACTGCGCCGCTGCGCCCCGCCGATGCGGTAGACGTCCTCGCGCGCGATGCCTCGCTGCTCCAGGCCTTCGACAAGCTTCTTCGCGACGCGGCGCTGCGCGGTGCGCCCGACTACCGCCCGTGCCCGCGCGCTGGGTGCAGCGGCGGCGGGTTCGTCGACTGGCGCTGCGTCTCCTCCGTCACGCTCGCGCGCCGCTCGCGCGCGAGCGCCGTCGGACTGCTGCTGCTTGCGGCCGGTGTGACGGTCGGGAGGTGTGCCGCACTCTCTGCTGAAGAGACACCGGAACCTCCTCCATACACACACCTACTCGCGTCACTCGTACACGCGTTGCTGCGGTCCTGTAGGTGCGCGGCGCTCACCGACCTGGCGGCGGCTCGGGCTCTCGCGCTCTTGTGCGCCGTCGCGCCAGCAAGCGCGCTGCTCGCCTTGGCGGCGGTGCGGTGCGGCAACGCGGCGCGGTCTCTTGTCCCGCTGTCTGTCGAGTGCCCCGAGTGCGGCGGTGCGCTTCCAGCTCTAGGATTCTCGGACCCTTCTAGGACCCTTCTAGGACCCTTCTAGGACCCTTCTCACCCTTCTAGGACCCTTCTAGGACCCTTCTACGACCCTTCTAGGACCCTTCTAGGACCCTTCTCACCCTTCTAGGACCCTTCTACGACCCTTCTACGACCCTTCTACGACCCTTCTAGGCGGCTTCCAGCTCCCCACCACCGACGCGGTGGCGGACGCGGCGGCCGGCACACGAGACGCGGCGGCGAGAGGACGAGGCCGAGAGGGCCCGGGAGGACCTCGAGGCTGGTCCGCGAGTAGGAGGGGGCGACGCGGCGTGGGTGCGCGAGAATACGCGTCCGTGCCCTCGCTGCGCGGCGCCCATCCTCAAGGCGGGAGGGCGCAAACCACCTACGATGGGAGATCTATTATTCTCACTCGACTATTGTTGTTCTCAAGGCGGGGGGGTGCAACCACATCACGTGCGGGGCGTGCAGGACGCGCTTCTGCTGGGCGTGCATGCGGCCAGGCGCACGCCACCTCGCGCCTAATCTCGAGCAACCTCGGGTAATCTGGGGCCACCTCGCGCCTAATCTCGAGCAACCTCGGGTAATCTGGGGCCACCTCACGCCTAATCTCGAGCAACCTCGGGTAATCTGGGGCCACCTCGCTGCCAGGCGTCCGGTGCACGCCCTTCGGCTGCGCGCATGGCGCCCCGTTCGGCAACGCCTCGCCGTGGCGGCCCGAGCGCGCCATCGCCGGCAACGAGATGGAGAGGCACGGCCAGGTCGCCGCACACACAAACATACACAAACACACACGCAACACACACGCACACGCACACGCACACGCACACACGCGCGCGCGCACGCACGCGCACGCACGCGCACGGGGCACTTGTGCCTTGTACCTTTCTTTGGACGTGGAGTCGCGAGGGTCGCCTCGCCCTCACCCCAACACCTTGTGCGCGCGCGCGCGTGTGTGTGTGTGTGTGTGTGTGTGTGTGTGTGTGTGTGTGTGTGTGTGGAGAAGTTCACCTTACCTCACCTCACCTCAGGTCGCGGCATCACTGGCCTACGGCGGCGCCGCAGCCGCTGCGGTGGTGGCGGTGGGCGCCGCAGTGGGCGGCACACAGGCCCTGCTGGGTGTGAGTGAGCCCGTGTGGCTCACAAGCCTCGAGGCGCTGCTGGGTGTGCCATCAGCCGGGGTGGGGCTCGTTTTGGCCTTGCTCGCGTGCCTCGACATGCGGCGAGTGGGGTGAGGCGAGAAGCGTGTAGCGCATTGTGATTGGAGAGGAGCGCCATAGTCTGAGGGTTAGGTTTCTGGAGCCTCGGGTGCTTTTAGACTTTTGATCGGGTCAGGGGAGAGTGCGACTTTTACCACTTCGATCGTCTCGGAGCGCCTAACTCACTCTTGTAGCATGCAGCATGCAGACTGCATGGATTTGCCTCTGCATAGACGGCTGATTCTACATTCCGTATTTCTCTGAAAATGCACAATGCAGATGCAGAATGCAGAATGTGTAGAACCCAGCCCAAAATGATTACTGTTTACTCTGTATGTGCAGGATGCAGGATGCAGGATGCAGGATGCAGAATCGGTCCCAAAATGGATTCTTCTGCATGGTGCAGTGATGGCAGGATGCAGAATGCAGGATGCAAAATCAGACCCAAAAGAAATTGTCCGTTGGGTGCAGCTCACAGCTTTGAGCCTGATTTTGCATCCTGCATCCGCATCCTGCATCCTGCATCGGGTGCAAGGCATCTGGCTTTGGGCCCGATTCTGCATTCTGCATTCTCCCTCCTCGCAGTAGGGCCCATGCCCCTCAACCCTGTTGCTGCTGAGGGGGCACACCATCTTCACATCTCCGCAAAAGTGCCTGCCGCCCCTGCCAATGTTGTCCGCATTCACGTCGGGTTGTTTGTTGTAACTCTGACCGAGGTGGTTTGTCGGCTCCATTCGCACAGCGGTGCCCCACGCGCGGCGCGTAGGGCGCGGATGAGGCGTCGAAGCGTGTACACTTGTGTTTGATGTTGTGGCCCTGAACTTAGGTAGGAAGAAAAAGCATTAAGTAAGAAAAAAAGAAATTCCGCGAGCGTGACACGCCCTCGGCCAACTCCAACGCCCTTTCCGCCCTGACGAGACGCGAAGAAACCTCATTTGCGCGCATGCTGCCAACGAAGTCCACGCCGTTCGTCGCTTTGTCGTCGGGCAAGGCCACGCCGCTCCTCGGGGAGAGTGAACCAGAGGAGCCGTGGTTCAAGCGACCAAACACAAAAAGGCGTGCCTGACCCCTCCAGCGAACGCTGCGCGACTGCCCGCCGTGCAGGGGCCCTGCGCTCCTGCACCATAGAACATAGATCCTGCACAGCTTCAGTCCACCCCAATGTCATGTGCGCACCGAGCCGCCCGGCTACTTCCACAGGCTGCTCGTCGCGGGCGCCGCGCTGCTGGCAGCCACCTGCGCGCTTGCGCTGATCGGCGCCTCCCCAACTCTCGCCTCCCCAACTCTCGCAGTGGCTGAACCGCCGAAACCCTTCGTCGACGCTGCCCATGCCGCGTCCGTCTCGCCCGAGGCTGCCAAGGCTGGCTTTGCCTCGGCGGTAAAGGCGATGCCGGAGGGAAAGAGTCCTGCGGAGGCCATGCGAGCGGCGGAGAAGGCGGCCGAGAAGGCACAAGAGGACGCGGGCGCAAAGAGCGTGCTGCTCGCGGCCGATCCATCCAAGATGCCGGACACCAAGCCGTTTGTCGACGCCGCTCACGCGGCGTCGCGCTCGCCCGAGGCGGCCAAGGCCGCGGCCGCATCGGCGATCAAGGCCATGCAAGAGGGGAAGAGCCCTAAAGAGGCGATGCATGCTGCCGAGAAGGCGGCCAAGGAGGCGCAAGAGATGGTCGGCTGGGCGTCGGCCAAGGAAATGTCGTTGTTGACGGTTCAGGGAGGCAAGCCGGGCGATGACAAGGACGAGGCAGACGAAGACGAGACCGACAAAGACGAGAGCGAGGAGGAGAAGAAGAGCGACGAGCAGAAGGAGTGGAAGCGGATGGGACAGGCAATCGGCGATGACTGGAAGTCAAAGGGACAGGCAATCGGCGATGACTGGAAGTCAAAGGGCAAGCAGATGGGCGATACCGACTGGAAGGCCTTGGGTGACAAGATGAAGGACATGGGCAAAGACGCTCAGGAGACCGGTGGGTGGTCGTGGCCGTCGTTCGAGAAATCCTGGAACCCCTGCCACTAAGCAGTTGAAAGCTTCTCACTGCACTTCTGATCTGACTCTTGGCTGTCCATCTACGAGCAACCACGTGTCCAAGAGCTTTGATGACGGACGCGTCCGGGAGCGTAGCCGCTCGAGTAGTCATGACTTCGAGTCATGATACGTATGTTGCATGCGGCATGTGCCCAGCTAGTGCACAAGTGCGGTCTGGGAAACCTCGCACGACGTTGACCACGTACTTTTCACATGTTTAGTATCTGCTGCGGCGCGCGCGGCGCGGCGGGGCGTACACTGCTCGAGGCACTCGATTAGACGTTACTCGGTGCCATCTGAGCGGGCGGCACCCCCGCGCTGATCGTAATTGTTGTTCCACAAGGCCTTCACGAGCCAACAGCCGGTCGACTCGCTGGTCAGCGCGTCGCACCTGAACGCCGCCCAGCAGGCCAACTTCTTTCACATGACACTGACACTGAGACGATCGAGGGGTCCCGTACCATGCGGAATCGACCCTAACTATCCAGTGCTCAAGTGCTCAAGTTAGGAAGGTGAAGAACAGCCAGGCTCGGACTGGACACCAACGCGGTATGGGTGGACGCTAGACAGATGATGACGACACGCACGAGCGACACACAGACACAAACAGGCTCACAAGACACACAGCCAGCGGGCTGCCACACACACTGACAAAGAAAAGAATTCGCCGCCGTTCACACCAAACTCTTCATCATCGAGATCATCGAGGCGTGCTCACGCTCCGCCGCTCCGCCCGGCCGGCTCTGACGCCCTTCCCTGCTTGTGTAGGCGACAACCCAGGTTTGCCGGCGCATGCACCCCCATCTTAGATCCGAAACGCACCGAAGGACAGACCCGCAGCCCACAGCGCCCGCGGCACACTGCGGCACACAGCTGCTCCCAAGACCCTCGACCCCAGCCCACGGGCGACTGAATCTCAACGGCGGCGGCTGGCGCGCGCGTGCCCTTGACGCTCTCCGTGCCGGGCAACATCTGCTACATCGCGGACCAGCGCTCTTTGTTCGCTGCGTGTGGCGGTCGCGCCTCGGGTCTCTCCGCGCTCACCTCCGACTTCTCCACCGCCGACTCCGTCACCGCTTTGCCGTCCTTCCTGCCCCGACATCGTCGCCTTGACGCTCAGAACGTCGCCGACCCGGTCGCCGACGCCCCCACTACGCCAGCTCGGCAACAAGGCGAGCGCGCCTCCCTCCGCGCGGCGGCGCACACTCGTTCAATGACGCGGCGCAGAGCCCACCTTTGCTGGACGAGGGGGCAAGCGGAGTGGGGCATTGTCCTCCTGCTCCTCCCACCCACCCCCGTCCTCCCCGCCGCCACCCGCCCCTCCGCCGCCCACGCCGCCTCCGCCCCACCCACCCCCGTCCTCCCCGCCGCCAGCGCCACCCGCCCCTCCGCCGCCCACGCCGCCTCCGCCCCTCCGCCCTCGCCCTCGCCGCCGACCCGCCCCCCTTCACTTCTCCCCGTCCCGTCCCCCGCGCAGGTTCTACTTCTTCGTCGGCATCGCCATCGTCTGCGACGACGTCTACGCCGCGGCGATCGATGAGGTCGAGGTGCTCAAGAGGTGCCCGAGGAGGTCGCCGGCGCACCCGTCATGGCGGTTGGGTCGTCGGCGCCCGAGTTCTTCACGGTGATTCGCCCCGCTCGG
>NW_005201493.1:229979-242977 GCF_000372725.1 Emiliania huxleyi CCMP1516 | reverse complement strand
CCCACGTGCCGGCCCAGAGGCTTATCTATCCCGTCCACAACAGAGCTGTAGTGTCAGTTCAGACCCCCACCACAAAGCGAATATAGCTGTTTGTGCACATCCAATGCAAGCGCCCGTCTCAACTTTCATGATGATGCGACTTGCGCAGGACAACTCGATCATGGACAACATCGACTACAAAGCGAAGGTCGGCTTCGCGCCGGCTGGCGACGGCGGCCGAGTCACAATCGTCCTCTCGTTTGCGTCGGAATCCCCTTCGCTCCTCGGAACCGAGGTGCCTGTCTATGCGCGTGTTCATCCTAACAGCGCGATCTTCCCGTCCCAACGCCGCTCTATCGTCCCTGGCCCACAGGCGCGCGGCGCCAAGAACGCCCTCGTGAAGGACGTCCCCGCAAATTCTGGCGCGGAGGCCTCCGAAGAGAGCATCATCAAGAAAGACCCTTCGGCGGAGGCGCCCGACGCGGGCACGGTCGACTCGGCCAAGGCCAAGGCCACTTCGCTCCTCGGAGCCAAGGTGCGCGTGCGCACGCCAGGATCGTGATCATCCCTCTCCCGTCTCCGAAAGCCTGTACTACTCTCTTTCGCCCACAGGCTTGCGGCGTCGAGAACGACGTCAAGGACATCTCCGTGGCGGCGTCTGGCACGGAGGACGTCCTCAAGAAGGACCCGGCCGCGGAAAAGGCGCCCGACGCGGGCGCGGTCGACTCGGACAAGGCCAAGGCCATGTTCGCCACCCACGCGCCGCGCCCGACCGCCGTTTTCTGGTCCAAGTTTACGCCCCCGACCGGCCCACCGACGGCCCCCACCGGCGCCGTCAAAGGCGCCCTCAAGAAGGACATCCCTGCGGCAGAGTCTGGCGCGGAGGCCTCCGTTGACGAGACCGGCGCCATCAAGAACGACCCGGCGCTCAAGCCGGCCACCAAGGTCGCCACGGCCCTCAAGGAGTTTCCGGCGGCGGTTTGCGGCGAGACGCTGCCGTCGATCAAGGAGTTTCCGGAGGAGAAGCCCGCCGCCCCGGCGGCGAGCGCCTGGCATTGTGCGCGCCGGCGTCTGCCAGCCCACTCTGTGACCCCATCCCGCGTTCGACGCGTAGGTCGACGCCGACTGGAACGTCTCGTCCAAGGAGTTTCCAGGGGAGACGGCCGCCCCGGCGGTGAGCACCTCCCAGCAGAAGCACACGCGGGTATTGTGGGGACACGCGAGTCATGCAGGCGGGCACTTACATTGATCCTGTGACCTCTCGTCTGCCGCACGGCACGCGCGCGCAGGTCATCGACGGGTGGAAGACCCCCTCCCCGCTCCGCAAGATCGAGCGCAAGGGCGAGCCCAACCTGATCGACACCTCCAAGAAGACCACCAAGAACCCCACCCCGATCGGCCGCGTCGACCCCAACGGGTTCGCGGCCCTGCTCGGAACGGACGTCGACGAGGAAGACCTCGCTGGCGTCGGCTCCGGCAACGCGTTCGACGACGAGGAAGACCTCGCTGGCGTCGGCTCCGGCAAGGCGTCTGTCAACGACGCCCCGCCGACGTCGTCGACGCCTTCGGCGCGTACTGCCTTGCCCGTTCAGCGCACCTTGCCTGCTCGTGACAAACGCTCGTCCGCCTGTCAGGGCGGCGCCGGGGAGAAGACCGAGCCGACCTCGACGCGCTACGGCTTCCGCTTTGGCAAGTTCTGCTCGACAAAGCTGCTGTGCGTCTTCCTCACCCTGGCGATCGGTCTGTGCTGCTCGGCCTTTGCACTCTCTTCGTACGGCTCTGGCGGCGTCTCCTCCGAGCTCCTCGAGTCGGTGCTCGTGCCCGACGCGGCCGCGATCCCGGTGAGCGCCATAGCCTCCCGAGGCTGAGACGGAATAGGGTCACATGGTGCTTGACATCCCCGCTTACCCCGCGCAGGTCGTCGACTTCTCCAATATCACGCCGGAGAAGGATTTCAACCCGACGGCGCTCCCGACCGAGACTGAGACTGCGCGCGGCGCCCTCTTTGCTCCTTTCAACCCTGCGCCCGACCCCGTGGTGGCCGACCTGCTGCCGTCGCCAGACGGCGGCAGCAGCGAGGTGGTCTACGTGATCACTGAACTGATTCCAGAGGTGCGAGACGCCCAGGCCTCCCCGTGGTATGTTGCATTCGAGGCTGGCCTCGCGGCCGGCGTCAAATCGACGCCGGGCATTCAGCTCAAATTCTTGTCATTGGGCATTGCAGAAACGAACGGGATGGATGTCGATCGATATGAGGCAAGTATTCACGAGGCCTGCCAGCAGCGCAAGGGTGGCGCCCTCTTGTTTTACCTCCCCTACCTTGAGGGCTCTGCTGAATACGAACGCATCGATAACGCTCTCAACGCCTGCCTGGATGAGCGTCCCGACTTCCCCATATTTTCGTACTCATCCGACACGTACCACAACGCGCGGCTTTACGGCTTCATCGGCATGGCAACCTACTCCATGGGGCAGCGCTGCGCACGCGCACTTCTCTTCACAACCAAAGAACTCGGCAGCGACCGCAAGACCTCCGATGCAGTCGCGGGGCGCCGCGCCTGCCCGGCCAAGCCGTCGGAAGAGTTCGAGCAGCGATGCCCCGGTAAGGTGTGCGACGTCCACTGGCCTGAGTACATGAACGAGGAAGACTACCATCTGCGCCTGTTTTCGGGGCTCAACCACACTCTGAGCATGCACGGCGCGCGGGCCGAGAGACGCACGGACAAACTCACAACGGCCGATATGCGCAAAGTCAACAAACGCACGGAGCTGCTCATGTCGACACGAGGCATGTCAAGGTCAGACGCGCAGCACACCGCCTTCAGGATGGCGTTGGAGGACCCGAGCAAGTTTCCGAATATGCCGGTCGGGCATGTCACGGTCTTATCCTCCGGGTACGCGTCCATGTTTCCCGACGATGCGAAGCTGCACTGCGGTTTCTACGTTGACGGGCAAAATACATGGCAAATGGGTGAAGATGTTTTCCGCTTGGGTCTGACCGCGATGCAGACTGCAGCTGCCGCGATGAGCATTCCCTATGACGAGTGGAGGGCCGCCCGCGGGAACAACGAGGCCGAGACGACGACGAACTCCGTCCAGTACGCCAACACCGCGAAATGGACAGACACAATCTCAGCCGAGAACCTCCAGCGAGGACTTAACCTCGCAAAGCTAGCGGCCCTCGCATACGAATACGAATACGGCGCGAGTTGGACAACGCCCGCGGCCGAGTGCACCGACAACGACAGCTGCCTGCAGTCCAAGCCAGCGTGGGGCGCCGGATACCAGTGCGCCAGCAGCTCACAGTACTGCAGCTCATGGGCGGAGGACATGAAGTGCTGCCCCGTCACATGTGGCACTTGCGGAGACCCTGACATGCCAACCCTGACATGCGTGCGCACATTTAAGCCGCCGCTTCAGGGGATCGAGGAGACACTCTTCGGCTCGGGGCCCAGATGCAACGTCATCCAGGATGACGCCCTCGACTTGGGTTCCTCTGTGGTGGAATACACTTCCGAGTCGGACACAGACTCCGGAGCATTCATGTTCGTTGCGAAGCGAGGCAACGACGAGTACGTGGTATCCTTCTCCGGCACCGGAGGCGTTAAAGACGGCGTGGAGGATTTGGCGGCTGCCGTTTCAAAATACGTGGAGCTTGGTCCGGGCCATGAAACATGCGCTGCAGAGAATTGCATGTGCACTGCAGGAGATGGAGACTCGACCAACTGCAAGTACGCTGCAGGCATGGGGTGGGTTTGGCAATACGAGGAGCTCCGTGCTGCTGGCTGGAGCGCAGAGGAGTTCTGCAGAGAGGCAGGCGACTCGACGATAATTGTGACCGGCCACAGCCTCGGCGGCGCGCTGGCAAACATTGGTGCGGTGGACCTGAAGCTGCACGGTTGTGAGGTGAAGCTGCACACCTTTTCATCTCCGAGAGTCTGGAAGGAAGGGGCCGAGCTGTTTGATGACGAGTTCCCCGAGATCGATGAAAAGGCAATTGCAGCTCTCAAGGCCGCCGGAGTGAAGGCCGCTATGAGGGCTATGGAGGATGGAGGCGACATCATGTCTGTGAAGGAAGCGCTGAAGGCTACTTTGAAGGGGGTGGGCCACGACTTTACCGACGCCCTGCTTGACACCACGTTTGCGGCCGGATCAAAATTTGATGCAATGCAAGCCGCCATCCTTGAAGGCGGTATTGAGGGTGTTGCCGCGCTGGGAGAGGAGCTCAAGCCTGTTCTGGAGCCGCTGGCGTGCCTGACAGGTGAAGCGGAGTGCCCAGCACTTCTCGACCTCGGAGTGAGCAATGCCAACTCCGTGCTTACTTTCGCGCGGACGGCCGTGCGGCTGAGTGGACTCTTTCCCGGAACAGCGAGCTGGGCAATCCGCAACAGAAACGACGTCAAGGGGGCTGATTTCGTGAAGGGTCTCGCGATTGACTCGACTCGCTGGGTAAGCGAGGGCGACTTGGTTCCGTCGGTTCCTTCTACATCCATGGGATACGAGCACGTGGGCACGCGCGTGATCAACCTCAAATGGAAAGGCGCGTGGTGGGCAAATACCCCCAACCCGTTCAAGTATGAGACTGATACCGATTTCACGCCGAGAGTGTCCAACTTGTGCGAGTACAGGAACGAGATCGGCACGGCTCTTAGCTTTGTCCCTGTGATCGGCTCCTTGGGTCAATTTGCTTCGATGGCGCTGTGCGCCGCCGCTGCGGCAATCAATTCCTTCGTCGGGAACGGCTACCATCTTTTGTTTACGACAATGGTACGGATCAAGCAGGCAATCGTGTATCCAGACGGTCTCCCCGACTTGTCCCGCCATTGCGAAGAACACATTGATTGCGAATCGCGCACATGTTACTGGAGTTACGACGGAGAGGACTACCAGTGCTGTCGTGCAGGAGAGTACGCGTTCTCGTTTTCCTGGGGCACAAACTACTGCAGTAACTAGACGACTAATCTCGGAGCACCTGTCGAGCCTACTACTGCCCGACGACGACCGCGGGAAATATGATGCGGACTGGGAAGATGTGTATTAAGACGATAGCGAACGACCCTGGGGCCGAAGTCAATAGCGAATCAACAATCGGTGCGAGTCCGGCATACGCGCAGGGAAAACGAGTGCGCGGCCCCAGGCTACTGGAAAAGGTAAGACGATACGAGAGCCCTTCACAGGCCTAAGTCCACGGCGCCAGAACTCAGTGGCAAAAACACCCACTGGCGACCCACCGTGGCAGCGAGGATTCCCGGACTACTGGTAAGGTAAGCGGTAATGCAGCGCAATACGAGCTGGCGGCGCGACGGAAAACGAATGGACTCTCTCTAACCCGCGACTCTAGCCCTTCACAGGCGTAAGTCCACGGCGCCAGAACTCAGTGGCAAAAACACCCACTCACTGGCGACCCACCGGGGCAGCGGCGGTGTTTCTCAAGATCGTATCTTGGCGAGCTGTGTGTGCGCCTAACGTTAAAGGCACCAGCCTCGCCGCATCCGGGGGAGGTAAAATGTTGTGTGTACGTACCTTTAGCTTACTGGGAGAAAAGGGAGAGGGGGTTGTGTTCTCTAGGCCCCTAAGGGTTGTCGGCGACTCGTTCGTGTTGCTCGAGGCCTACGCTGCGCCGCCCTCGTTGGCGCGAGTCAGTGTTGACAGACCCCCTCTCCGGGTAGGAGCCGGAACCCAGCGCGTGGATCGCGTCACACCAATCCTCGCTACCCAACGCGGCGAAAGAATATCCACCTCGAGAACCTCGAGAGGAACCAGCGGTGCCCTCGTCTTGCCGACCATCGTTGGGCGCCTCGCAGCCAGCATTCGCTTTGCCTTATGAAGGTGGCGGTCACTGGCGCCTCGGGCTTGACGGGCTCGCTTGTCGTGCGTAAGCTGCAGGAGCGCGGGCACACGCCGCTGGCTGTCGTCCGGTCGCAGGACAAGGCGGACGAGCTGTGCGCCAGCTACGCGAATCTGGACGTTGCCCTCACGGACGTGACTGGGCCGGGCGCAAGGGCGAGCCTGGAGACTGCCCTCGGTGGGGCCGATGCGCTCATCATCTGCACGAGCGCAAAGCCAAAGCTGGACTTTTGGTCGCTTCCGGGCGTCATCTTTGGCAAGATGATGGGCAACAAGGACGCCAAGCCCCGCTTCTCCTTCCCCGCGGGGGCGGCGCCGCGCGATGTCGACTACGAGGGAACGCGAGTGCAGATCGCCGCGGCCAAGGCGGCGGGCGTGTCGCACGTGGTGCTGCTCTCCTCGATGGCAGGCACTATTGATGTTCTCAAATGGCAGTGCTATACCGGTAGTGAACATCAATGTGAACATCAATGGCAGGCACGCTGCCGGAGCACTTTCTGAACGTGTCGATGGACAAGATCGTGCTTTGGAAGCGGCGCGCCGAAATGGAGCTCATCGCCTCCGGCTTGGAGTACACGGTCATCCACCCCGGCGGCCTGCTCCCGCACTATGGCCAGAAGGAGCCCGCCCCAGGCGCCGACGTGCGAGCTCGCGCGGCGGCGGCGAGCTCAGCGCCTCTTCACACCCGCCTCCCTCGAGTGTGAGCAGGCGGACAGAGAGCGCTGGTCGTGGGGGTGGACGATGCGCTGATGGAGCGCGACGCCGCCGGGCGCGTCATCCCTCGCGAGGACGTGGCCGCGCTCTGCGTGCTCGCGCTCGACACGCCCGAGGCGCGAGGCCGCTCCTTTGACGTCGTGAGCAGCCCGCCTGGCGAGGGCGCCGCCTTCTCCGGCGACATGGCGGCCCTCCTCTCCAGCCTTTCCGGCGAGAACTGCGACTACTCGAGGCCGGCCAACCTGGAAGAGCTGCTGGGCTGAAGAGGCTGTGCGCTTCGCGTGCAGAGATTTGTGGTACTTTGGCCCGCGCGGTTCGAGCGTTCGAGCAGGCTTTTGAGTTTGGCTCTTTGGCTGTTTCTATTCGTTTGGTGAGAGTAACGAAAGTAACGTGTGTCGGTCGGGTGTGGCCAGCAAGCAGCAAATGCTGTTTTGGGTATATTATTATAGACGGTCTGCGTGATCGCTCTTTGGCAACGGCGCAGCGCCCCGCCTTTGCACCAGCTATGTGCGGGGACAGGTGGAAGGTGGGACCCTCGGCCGCGCCCGACCCAGACACAGTGTCAACAAGACCAAGTCCAAGACGCTGCACGTGTGATAGAGACACGAGAGACAGCGGCTCGCCGTCGCCACGACACCAGCTCACCACACAAACCAACGCTGTAGTTATAGAGTGGCCAGCGTCATGTTGGACGCTCGCGTGAAGCGGCCCGTGCCCGGCCCGCCGCCTCTGCTCTCGTCCTCTTCCAAGACGAGCATCTCTGCCTGCGCCTCCGCCATCGCGTGCCGCATGGCCGCCACTTTCGCCCTCGTCTCCTTGGCGGCAAGCGCGACAGTGTGCTCGGCCTCGGCGCGCGCCTTGCGCACCTTGGCGTGAAAGAGCTCTTTGGCCGCATTCCGCACGCGTGGCACGTCTGCGTACGCTGCCTCCACCTCCCGGTCCGCCTGCTCTCGCTGCTGGGTGAGTTGCTGTTGCGGCTCGCCCCCGCCCTTCTTCTCCGCCTCTGGTGGCGTCGCGGCTTCACCCGTAGTTTCGCCGGTGTTCTTCTCGAGCGCATTGGCTGCCGCGGCCACCTCTCGTTCGCACTCCTCCACCTTGGCGGCCGCCGCTGCAATCGTTTCGTCTGCCCGGCTCTCAGCCCTCGCATTCGCAGCATTGGCGTCAGCTCTAGCAGCCCGCTGCTCCGCGGCCTGCTCACTCTTTTTGCATTCCGCCAGCGCCGCTGCTATGGCTTCGTCTGCCTTGCATTGCGCATTCACTATCGCCTCGCGTTGCGCCCTCTCCGCCGCAGCTGCTGCTTGCATCGCCGTCTCTGCTCGCTCAAGCCATGCCGGAAACACCGCGGTTGCGTCGGTGGCGGGGACGAGCGCAGTTGTCGCCGCCGACGACTCCGGAGCGGCAGCCGCTTCCGGCGCCGCGGCAGCCGCTTCCGCTGCAGCGACGGAGCGAGCTGGCGTTGCCATCGATCCCTTATCAACCGTAACGCCAGAGTCTCTCTTCATGTGTGTATGGGGCCGTATTTTCCTCTCAACAAGGCTGTGGATCTTTACGAACATTCGAGAACATACCCCAGGGTGAACTGCATCCGAACGTGGCATTCGGGTGATCAGATCACTACCGCCGAAACGCAAGCGCTTGGAGCAAGGGAACTGCGACTCTTTTAGTTTGAGAGCGAGAGAAGTCATTTTTCTCCACAGGCACGGCGGCGAGGATCTTTTTTGTACCCCAAAATTTATCGGCGCGAGACGTGCGTCCTCTGTCGTCGCCCCGCATGAGCGCTCTCCCCGTTTGGTCCGACCCGGTCGCAAATCTGACGGTGAGTGACGCAGGGCCGCGTGCACGCGGCCTGCCTCCGGTCTTCCCCGATTTGATCTCTCTCGACGACCTGCAGATCTGCGTGCTCGACGTCCACGGCCTCGGGCTGCCCAACATGGACTGGGGCACCGCCCCCGATTGGGCCGTCGAATTGAAGTTCGGATACGATTGCGACGGGCGATACTGCGAGCGAGCACACCGCTGTAGCTCCTCGATTCTGGGGTCGATGATGAACGACTTGCGTGATGGGCCGCCCACCGCGTACTGGAGTCACTGCTGCGCCACGTTTCCGGACGTCGTGGTGTGGGAGGACACCCAAGTCACGTTTGAGCTGTTCGACGTCGACAACTTGGGGCTCCACGACTCGCTCTGCTGTTCTGCCTCCGTGCCTTTGCTTGCCGCCACAGGCAGCGGCCCCTATACTGCCCGCCTGTCAGGCGGAGACTCGCGCTATCTCGACGTGCGGCTCTCCTTCGAGCGCGGACCGTCACCGCCACCGCCCAAACCGCCACCGCGCCCACCAATATCGCCCAGGCCTCCTCCTCTACCGCCGCGGCCGCCACGCACGCCACCAGGCACCGCCAGCTGCGACGCGACGTGGCACCCGCCCTCCAACAAGAAGAGCAGTGCAAACCATAACGGGCCGCCCGACGGATGCTGGGTCATCGGCCCTCCGTGGTGGGGCGCTCGGCCACAGTGCCTGCTCGGCCCGCTGCTGGAGCTGTTTGGGGGGCAGGAGACGCTCCCGTTGCCAAGCGCGTATTTCGACGGGTGGGGGAACTCGAACTGGGTCGAGGTGGAGATCCCTCTGTCTGGCACGATCAAGATCAAGAGCCTCGTCGCGTCGCACCTGGTGTGCTCCTACATCCGCCGCGCGCCATTCAGCGCCGAGGCCTTTGTCGAGAAGGACTCGAGTCTGCTGAGTCAAACGTCACCCGACTCGGGCCGGAGGCTGCGCATCGCCATACACATCAAGGAGATGACCTGCACGGCGGTGATCCATGGCGACGAGGCGTCGGGCCTGGTCGCGCACCACCTGTCGGACTCGAGCATGACCATCGACCTCGGCGACATCAAGATCGGCGCGGAGATTTTTGTTGGCTTCGAGGCCGACGATGACGGTAACCTGATCCAGAACTTGGGCTTTGCAGACCCGGCGTGCAAGCCGACGAAGAGCTGCTCCTGCCGGCCCCTCGACATGCGCTGTCCGGTGGCGGGCATGTCGATCGGGCGGCTCGAGGTCCACGTGTTTGACACGGAGCAGTCCTCAAACACGGGATTCACCAACGAGCTGATGCGTGCTGTGACGCCGATGATACGTACGGGTCTCGTGGAGGCGATCGTCAAGCAGAATTTCCCACGGCACACGAAGCTGGCTACCCCGCCGGAGCCACGCAACGAGTCGGCCGACGGCGGCGCGGGATGTGTCTTCTCGGAGGGCTGCCGCCTATTCAACCTTGTCTCCGAAACGGTGCTCAGCGGGCCGTTCTCGCCACTCTCAGTCTTCCACCGGATGGGCGAGGCACGGCCGCCCCGAAACGACGAGCCGCGCGCAACCGAGCTTGTGCTCGATACGCCGGCGCTCGCAGCCCTGGCGGAGGCCATGCTCGGCAGCAGTCCGCTCACCAGCAGCGGAGGCGGCATCGTCGTCGACGCCGCGCCGCGCACCGAGTCGGGCCTGGCGCAGTTCGAGCTAGTTGAGCTGAACCTGACGGTCGCAGATAGCTCCTTCATGAGCTTGATTTTTGGCTACGACCTCAACGCCACGCTGGACTTTGAATTCCTCGAGGTGCGAGCGGCCGCAAACTTCATATGGCTGCCGACGGCGGAGCCGGAGGGGCCGCGCCTTGGCGGCAGCCAAGCGCGGGGCTACGAGCTCGACCCGTCCAAGGCCATCAAGCAGCGTATTCAGTTTGGCATGGTGGGCAAGAACTTCACCACGAGCACGCAGAGCTCGCTCCTCCACATGCAAAAGGGCGCCTCGATCTTCGCCTGCGCGCTGCTCAAGCTCGGGCTGCAGGACTTTAGCGTCGATGGGGACGTCAACATTCATGCGCGTGCCGCTGGTGGTGACTGGGAAGAGGACGCGGCTGCCTTCTTCAACGAACTGCTCGGGTTCGTCCTCACGAACGTCAATGCTTTGCCGGCCAGCGGCGTGGCGGGGAGTGCATCGCTGACGCACGCGTTGAGTGGCTCGGTGTTGCGACAGCTGCTCACCGCCGAGGAGTGCGCCAGCGTGCGGCCGTGCGGTAGCGAGACACTCGCCCGCGACGCTGGAGACGGGGAAGCATCGTCTCCATCAGGGTCGTGGATGAATTGGCTCGGGGTCGGCCACGCCTTTGGCATGGTGGTCAATTTCGGTCTGTCGATGGCCGACCTGGCCGCGCTGCAGCCCATATTCCTCAGGTTTGGCGATGAGGCGCTCCGGCTGGCGCCGACAGGCACCCTCCTTGACGGCGCGACGTGGAAGTCATCCGTGGGTGCCAGCGCGTTGTATCGTCTCCTCCCGAATGCAGACCGCCCGTCGATCCGCGTGTCAGACGTGACGCTCGAGACACGGCTCCACGCCCCGCTGACGAAGCTAGAGGTGGAGGGAGGGGGAGACACGGCCCACCTTACGCTCAAGTACCTGGACGCACGCGTGTCGCTGGAGCTGCTCCTGCCAAAGAAGACGTCGCAGCTCGGCTCCGAGACCACGATCAAGACGTCGGCGCGCTTGCGGCTCCGTGACGTATCCGTCGCGGCACCGCTCCGCCTCTACCCCGCCGACGATGCTGGCTTCGCGGCTCGCGGCGCGGTGCGGCCGTGGATGCTGAGTGTCGGCGATGTGATGGGAGGCGTCTCCTGCGTGCACGCGCGGGTGAGTGGCGGCGCGCCCACGCTGAGTGCGACCGTGGAAGCTCTCGACATCAGCGAGGGGGTCGCGAGGGGGATGGACTTTCTCGAGAGAACCCTGCTCGACGAGCCCATCCCTCTTGAGCTCCTCAGCCCCTGGGCCCCCTTTTTCGCCGACCTGGTGAACGAGATGGCGGCTTTGACCGAGCAGGATGCGGGCGGTTGCAGCGCGAGCGGTCCCGCCTCGGCGATCCCGCTTTGGGCCCTCATGGTGGGCGTCGTGGCGCTGCTGACGTTGTTGGTAGCGGGTCTCGCCTATGGGTGCACCAAGCTTCTTCCGAAGCAGGGTGGCGAGCCCAGCCAGAGCTCGGGGGAGAAGATGCTTTGAGAGCAGAGGCGTGACACGGTCTACCTATGTTGAGCGCTGGCCAGGCGTCTCCACTACTCGTGTCCTCCGCCCGTCGCCCTCCGTACTACATGTCAGAATATTCCGTCTCGCGCGCATCAGCGCGTACGTTACAGGAAGCGTACAGCAACTCCTCGGACTCGCAACGCTTGCTTCTCTAAGAAAAAAGCGCGGCGGGGGTTGGATACACATGGCCAATTAGAATTACGGACCGTTTTGGCGCGCGTCCAAACACTCCAAGATCCTGTCCCGCTCCCCCACGCCCAGCCCCCACCCCCTCGCCCGCCCCCCCAGCCCCAGCGGCCGACGAGTCGGCGGGGACGGCGCCCCGGCCCCCCGCTTCCCCGCCGTGGAACACCTTTCTTTTTTAGAAATTTCCGGCGTGAAGAGAGGGGCCATAACGCCGTCTGTACACAAGCCAGCGCGCGGCAAATAGGGCGCGCCGCCCTCCCTCGTCCGGGAGGCGGCGCGCAATCAAGGCCACCCTATGGGCGCTGGAGCAAGACCCAAACGCCGCGGGACCTACTGAGGTAGCAATACCCGGCGCGGCGCGACCGTTGCGGCAAGCCGCGCGGTGGCTCATGGTCATGCCGCCCCCTTCTTGGCGGCGGCCTTGGCCAGCGCCTTCTCGCGCCCCTTGGCCATCGAGTAGAGGTAGGAGCCGACGATCGCCACCTAGTCCGACACCGAGCCTGCTGTGAAGAGACGCCGTCCTAACGCAGCGCCAACCCCCCCCCCCCCCAGAGCGGCGTCCGCGCGGCGGCGCGGCTGCTCTCGCTGCTCTCGGCTGCTCGCGGCTACTCTCCGCGACTCTCGGCGGCTCTCGGCGAATCTCGCGCCGACGAGCCACATCTCCCCATATCTCCCCATATCTCCCCATATCTCGCACCGTCGAGCCGGCGATGCAGAGCGGCGTCATCGGCGTCTTGAAGAAGACGACGCACGCGAGCAGGATCACGACACGCCTGCGGGGAAAAGAAAACACGCCGCGCTCTCCACCAGCGAAGAACGCGCAAAGGCCGCACGCCGCGCGGGCGGGGAGAAGGGACGCGGCTGCAACACGGAGCTGGACCTCGAAAACAGGTGTGTGTGCAGGGGGCGACACCGGCGGGCAGGGTGGCGGCGCGCTTGAGCGTGTTTGCGACCGCGTGTGTCACCGGGTTGACGTTGTTCAGCGCGAGCATCGCAACCTGCGTCCGGAGAGGTCGGAGGGCTGAGCCGAGAGGTAGCCGTGGTGGGCCTAGGCGAGCCGAGAGGAAGCCGAGAGGAAGCCGAGAGAGGGAGCCGAGAGGGAGCCGAGAGACAGCCAAGAGGGAGCCGAGAGGGAGCCGAGAGGGAGCCGAGAGACAGCCAAGAGGGAGCCGAGAGGAGCCGAGAGGGAGCCGAGAGAGGCAGCCGAGAG
>NW_005201493.1:218474-229515 GCF_000372725.1 Emiliania huxleyi CCMP1516 | reverse complement strand
GTTTGGCAACGGGAGCGTCTCCTGCCCCCCAAACAGCTCCAGCAGCGGGCCGAGCAGGCACTGTGGCCGAGCGCCCCACCACGGAGGGCCGATGACCCAGCATCCTGGCGGTGGCCCGTTTGCACTGCTCTTCTTGTTGGAGGGCGGGTGCCACGTCGCGTCGCAGCTGGCGTTACCTGATGGAGTGGCCGGAGGGGCCGGAGGGGCCGGAGGGGCTTGGCCTGGCCCCGTGCACCGGTGAGGGGTACTGCGTAGCCCTTCCTTGGTGGGAGGCGCGCGACTCCGCGACTCTCCGTTTACGCGCCAGTCCACCCCCACCGAAGGCGCAGTGGGAGTGAGCCCGAGTGCAGCTAGTGAGGGCCCCCTGGCCCCGTGCTGAGACTAGTGTGTCCGCGGGGGCGCGCCGAAGAGGTTCTCGGGCGTCATGTTCTTCCCCTTTGGCCGGTCCATCGACGCGCGAGAGAGGATGTTGCGAGTGGCGAAGGCGAGGTTGGAGAGCATCGCGCCTGCGGACGAGGTTGGGTTTGGGGAGGACCGCCTCTGTGCAGCCCCATCCGAGCGGCGGTGACGGGAGACACTACATGCCATGAGAGCGTTGGGTTGGGTTTGGTTTGGGAGGACCGCCTCTGTGCAGCCCCATCCGAGCGGCGGTGACGGGAGACACTACATGCCATGAGAGCGTTGGGTTGGGTTTGGTTTGGGAGGACCGCCTCTGTGCAGCCCCATCCGAGCGGCGGTGACGGGAGACACTACATGCCATGAGAGCGTTGGGTTGGGTTTGGTTTGGGAGGACCGCCTCTGTGCAGCCCCATCCGAACGGCGGGGATTGGAGCGCGTCGCGCCGCTACTCGCGGAGGTGGAAGCAAGCCGCGGATGGCTCTCAGCCAAGCTCTCGGCTGGCTAGGTCTCGGCTGGATCTCGGCGGTGACGGGAGACGCTACATGATGGGTGCACCGCAGGAGAGCGTCGCGCGACTACGGGAGACACTACATGAGATGGAGCTGGTGATTGGAGGGCGTCGCGCCGCTCAAAGAGACGGAGCTACTGTACTCGCGGCTCGATCTCGGCTGGATCTCGGCTGGATCTCGGCTGGCTCTCGGCTGGCTCTCGGTTGGATCTCGGCTAGATCTCGGCTGGATCTCAGCTAGATCTCGGCTGGCTCTCGGCTGGCTCTCGGCTGGATCTCGGCTAGATCTCGGCTGGATCTCAGCTAGATCTCGGCTGGCTCTCGGCTGGCTCTCGGCTAGACCTCGGCTAGACCTCGGCTAGATCTCGGCTAGATCTCGCGCCCGAGAAGGAGAGCCACGTGAAAGAGAGCTCGCTCACCGAAGCGAGCGCCACGCCCGCGACGATCGGCACGAGGGCGAGAGCGGCCTATGAGACAGTGGACTCGCAATGGAATGCTGAGTATACTATAGCAGATCGGCACTAGGGCGAGGGCGGCCTATGGTGTGTAGTAGAGCCGCGGTCAGAATGCTCAGTATACTATAGCAGATCGGCGCGAGGGCGAGGGCGCGCCGGCGCGGAGATTGTGGCGCCGAGGATGCCTGCAGGCAGGTTCCGAGAAGGTTTCCGAGAAGTCTCAGGGAAATTGCGCAACGTCGTCGGCGCAGAGTGGCGCAGAGTGGCGCAGAGTGCGTGCTCGCCGGACCAGCGGCAGAGGCGTGTGGGGCATCTACCCGCGAGCTGCCCCACGAGAGGAGGGCCGTGCAGACTGGCTCGGCAGCCTACCACGAATGGACTGATGGATGGATGGGTTCAGAACGACTGCGAACTACACACGGCGGTGCAGGCGAAGTCGGCGGCCTTGACGATCTGCGTGAAGGAGACGGCGCCCGCGCCCGCCGACACCACGGCGCCGATGTGGCCGAGCGCGTGCAGAAAGGAGATTGGGAGCAGCGTCGCCACTGCGGCGCGCGGCAGCGACGGCCGCTTGCGCAAGCCGGTAGCCCAGAGGAAGGAGACGAAGGCTGAGCCGACGCCGAGCGAGGCGGCTGAGTGGCACCACGGCAGCGCGATCGCGTTGAGCCGCACCTTGTTCGCGATGTTGTAGCCCGTCGAGAGCGCGAACCAGAGCGCAAAGTAGACGCCGATCTTGAGCGTGCGGAGCGCGGCGCTGGGCGCGACGATGGAACAGCCCGTCTCCTCGTCGCACAGCGCGAGGCACTCCTCCTCGTCGATGTCCGAGCACGTGATGGTCTCGTACTGGATGGTCGGGTCGCCGCGCACCATCCGCGCCGCCTTGCCGAGCAGCGAAGCCGGCGCCGCCGTGGCGACGGGTGTGCGGGACCGCAGCGGCGCGGGCGGCCTCGGCGCGACGAGCGCAGGCCGGCTCAGGGCAGTGAGGAGGACAGCGACTTGCAGCATGGCCGTCGACGGACGAGACGTGGACGAGACGGTGCAGCGGTTGGGCGGCGGTGCCTCCTCGCGCCGATGAACAGCTGATTGCACTGCTCAGATTTTGAAAAAGTGCGGTTTGATATTTAAAATCCCCGTGTGGTGGCGGCGTGCCGTCTTCCCAATAGGAAGAGGCAGACTCCCTAGGGTGGGCGACGGATAGCGCACCACACACCTCTCCTTAAAATCCCTGTGTGGTGGCGGCGTGCCGTCCTCCCATCCCTCCCTTGGGTTGTCTGTTTTCTTTCTTTCTTTCTTTCCCAATCCCTCCCTTGGGGGGTCTCGGTTGGGTTCTTTCTTTCTTTGTATTTTGCCTCTCGCCTCGAACAACGCGCAATGTGTGAGTGAGTGAGTATTCTTGATACGATGTGTATCGCGCGCCTTGCGGGGGGGGCGCGGAAAGGAGGAACCTCTTAGCGCCAACGGCTTACCGCCTCCCGGTCCCCCTCGGCACACCTCCGCTGCTTAATGTTTGGCGACTCGAACCCGTGAAGCTTCCCCGTGCGCGGGTTACCCCGCACACGGGTCAGCCTGCCAGCCACGTATCCACGCAAGCGTGGTCCGCGCGCGTGGCATACAGGCGTTCGCCAGACAGCGCAGAGGCTAGGCGACCGGGGAAGGACTAGCTCAAGGGCAACACAGCGTCACCAGCCGTTGGCGCGCAGAACGAGTCTGCGGCCCCCGGTTGGGACGAGTGCGCGACGCGGACGAACCGCTCAATGTGGCCGGCAGCTCGCGCTGCCGGCGGGGTTGATGCCCTGCCCCTGCTGCTGCTGGGTGGCGACGAGCTGACGGCAGCACCGAGCCACCGCCTCGGCTCTGGTGAGGTTGGCGCCGTCCTCCGCCGACGCGTCCTCCGTGCGCATGCTCCCCGAGTTGTCCACGCAGAAGATGACGTGGGCTCCCACGTCGTCCGCTTGCGGAGCGGCAGCAGGCGGAGGCACGGGTTCGTGGGATGCCAGCGATGGGCGCACGTAACGGTTCCAGCCGGGGCGATTCTTTTGCGGCGGCGGCGGTGGCGGGCCCATCGATCGGTGCTGCGGCGGCGGCGGGCCCATTGACCGGTGCTGCGGCCGTGGCGGGCCCATTGGCCGGTGCTGCGGCCGTGGCGGGCCCATTGACTGGTGCTGCGGCGGTGGCGGGCCCATTGACCGGTGCTGCGGCCGTGGCGAGCCCGTTGGCGGGCCCGTTGATCGGTGCTGCGCCCTGCGGCCCGGGGGGCGGCGGCGGGCCCAATTGGTCGGCTGCTGCGGCGGTGGCGGTAAAATTCGTTTTTCTTCTTTTTGATTTTTGCGTAAGGCGCCGGAGCGGCCGCAGCTCAGTCGGACAATCCCCCAGCAGGTACACGCACCAAGATTGATCTTTGATGCCCTCTCGGAAAATCTCTTTTACTTTTTTGTGTCTGGGGATTGACGGTTGTCCGCCGCCCATGTGTACGTACATGTGTACTCACACGCACGGTGGCAGCGGGCCGACGTGTTACGGTGTGTGCGGCAGGCTCGCTAGGCAGGCGCCGGCACCATCCTACGCCAAGCTAGGGCAAGAGCCTCACCGCGGCCAACGCCTGATGCAAATACAGAGAGGCCTCCGCCCGGACCCGCGTGCCCGCTTCTGAGCCTAAAAGGCGCGGCGCCAGGCGCCGAGTCGGACTCGGCGCGCGCGCGCCGCGACGCCGCCGGAAAAGTCGCTATCTCCTCTGGCGCTTGGCGGAGCCCTCGCCCGCGTCGGAACCGCCGTCCTCCTCGCCGTCCGCCTCTGACACGCCCTCCTCGCCCTCCTCGTCTCCGAGCTCCGACTCGCCCTCCTCGCCCTCCTCCTCGCCCAGCTCCGACTCGCCCTCGCCCAGGTCGCTCTCGTCCGCCCCCTGCTCACACACACCGCACGCTGTGGGGAGACGCGGCTCGCGCCGGTGCGCGCCGGAGCGGCCGCCGATGGTCGATATGGGTGTAGGGGGGAGGGGGGCCGAATGTGGCCAGAGCAGGGGAGGGTGAGCGTGCGCGGAGTGAGATGTGTGGGTGCGAGTTCGGCTTGTGAGCACAGCTCCTCCGGAGAGACGGGGAGATGTGAGGAGATGTGAGGAGATGTGAGGAGGTGTGGGGAGATATGTGTTGCGCCTCCTCGCCGAGCTCAGAGTCGCCGCCGAGCTCGGAGCCCTCCTCATCGAGCAGCGAGTCGACGTCCTCGTCCGCCTCCTCGTCGTCGTCGTCGTCCTCCTCCTCCTCGTCCTCCTCCTCCTCGTCCTTCTCCTCGCCGTCCCCGTCGACGCCGTCCAGGTACTTGATCTGCGGCAGCATCTCAAAGACTGTCTCGCGGTAGGCGTCCTCCTCCGCGACGGCGCAGCCCTCCATGTCGAGCTCGCGCAGGCTGGGGAGCGACGCCTGCGACGGGCAGGGAGTGGCGCCGAGAGGCATCAGCATCCGCGAGGCATCGCTCCGCGCCAACGCCGCGCCGCCGCCGCGAGGGCTGCGACATGTCTGCAGAAGGCCGCCCGGAAGCGGCCGGCTCCACCGCCCGCATCGGGAGCGCGCGGCCGGCCTCCCGTTGGGCGGGCCATCCGCGGCGCCGCGCCCCGGCCTCCTGACGCAGCCGTGGCCACGGCACACCCGCGCAGGAGCGACTCGGCGCCGCGCGCAGACGCCGCAAGAGGCAGGGCCGCAGAAGGGCGCGGGTGGGGCACGCGCCAGAGATTCGAGGCCCTGGAGCGACGAAAACTTGTTTCCCGCCAGGACGAGCACCTTCAGATGCATGAGCGCCGCGTCCTGCAGGTGGTCGAGCCCGTCCGAGAGCGCGTTGTCTGCCAGCTCGAGCCGCTGCAGGTTGGGTAGGGTGGGGAACTCCTCGAGCGAGGTGAGCCCGCACCCATTCAGCTGCAGCACCTTGAGCTTGGTGAATTGGTTCAGGCCCGTCACTTTGCTCGCTTTGACACCATCCAGCACCAGCTCCAGCACCTCGCTCGCGTCTGTGCCAGCCGTCTTTTGCGCGATGGTGGCCTCGAGGCTCATGGCGGCTGCCTGAGAGGGCGGCAGGGGGGCGCGGCTGGAGGGGGAGGTGGCGGTGGAGTCTTGCTGAAGCGGTCGTGCGTGGCGGGCGGCGGCGCTGAGCGGCCCACTCGATGGCTCGATGGAAAGCGGAAAGCGATGCTGAAACAAGAAAAACGTCGGGCAGAGACCACAGGCCCCCAGGGAACTCCCATGCCGCTCGGCCTCCTCCTCCACCTCCTCCCGCTCGCCTCCTGTCACGGCCTCGCCGCGGCACACCGCCTCCGCGGTGGAGCAGCGCTCACGCTGCCGCCGCTCGTCGGAGCCTATCAGTCCGCGCTCGCGGCGGCGCCCATCACGACAAACGTGCTGTCGGCCGCCAGCCTCTCGGTGCTCGCCGACGGGATGGCGCAGGCCGTCGAGCGGCGCGGCTCGTGGGACGTCTCTCGTGCGGCGTGGATCTCCGCCTGGGGCGCGAGCGTGAGCGGCTTGATGCTCTTCTTTTGGTTCCGGCTCCTCGCTCGCCTCTTCCCGCTCGCGGCGAGCTCGACGGCGCAGCTCGTGGGCAAGGTCGCGCTCAACCAGGCGGTGATGTCGCCGGGCCTGAACGCCGGCTTCTTCGCCTTCGTCGTCCTCACCCGCGACAAGGCGCCTCCTCCAGCAGCCCTGACCTCCGCCACCTCTTGTCTCGTCACCACCCTCCTCGCCACCTATGGTCTTCACCGCCCTTGTCTTGTCCGCCCGCACCGCTCCCGCCCCCGCCAGCGCCTCCCTCGCCGCTTCCGCCCTCGCCGCCTCCGCCCTTATCGCCACCGCCATCACACACCACCGCCACCCGCTCCACCGCCACCCTCACCACCCACCACCCGCTTCTCCACCTCCATCACCGCCTCTCCTCCTCCGCCCCACCCCAGCCGTACCTGAGGCTCGACGGAGAGAAGCGGCGGCGGCTCGGCCGCAAGCTGAAGAGCGACCTGCCCGCCACAGTGCGCCGCTCCTGCTACTTTTGGGGCGTGGCGCAGGCGAGATGAGCGCGAGACCAGCGCGAGACTCGCCGAGATCGGCCGCTACGTCTCGATCTCTCCGCAATCTCTCCGCGACCTCTCGGCGACCTCTCGGCGACCTCTCGGTCTCTATCGCTCGGCGGCATCTCGGCGACATCTCGGCGACATATCGGCGACATATCGGCGACATATCGGCGACATATCGGCGACATATCGGCGACCTCTCGGCGACCTCTCGGCGACATCTCGGTGACATCTCGGCGGCATCTCGGCGACCTCTCGGCGGCATCTCGGCGACATCTCGGCGACATCTCGGCGACATATCGGCGACATATCGGCGACATATCGGCGACATATCGGCGACATATCGGCGACATATCGGCGACATATCGGCGACCTCTCGGTGACATCTCGGCGACATATCGGCGACATATCGGCGACCTCTCGGTGACATCTCGGCGACATCTCGGTGACATCTCGGCTACCTCTCGGCGACCTCTCGGCGACATCTCGGCGACATCTCGGCGACATCTCTGCGACATCTCGACTGCAGGCGCTCAACTTCCGCCTTCTCCCGCTCGAGTACAACACGCTCTGGACCAACGGCAGAAGCAGCCGAGAGGGGCCGAGAGCAGCCGAGGCGGCGGGGGAGGGGAGACTCTCTCCTGAGCCTTCCCTGAGCCTTCCCTGAGCCTTTCTTAGCCTCCTCCCCCCCCCACCCCTCCCCCCCACATACACACAGGCTGCTTCCTCCTCTGGACGACCTACATCTCGTGGGTCGGCTTCCGGGAGGCAGACTGACCGAGCCGGGCTCGAGATCTGCTCCTCGGTCGAGATCTGCTCCTCGGATGGGAGAAGCCAGGCACGCAGAGGATGCGCTTCCTCCGCGGCCCGGACGGCAGCCCGCCGAGGATGGCGGCGTGCGAGGCGCTGCGCGAGACGGCAAACTTCCCTCTGCGGCAGGCGGCCGGCCCCTCTCGGAGACCCGTCCAGGAGGTCGGCTTAGCGCGTGTCCGCACGACGAAGATGCGACTTTCTGCGGCCTACCAGGCGCGGCCCCGCCGACCTGTACCTTGTTCCTGGACCTGCATTTGTCCTTGTACGGCGAGCACCGCGAGCACCGCGACCTGAAACGCTGCTGGCGAGGCCGGCCGTTGCGGCAACCCAGCTGGCTTTGTGTGTGTTGTGAGCCTGTGTGTGTCTGTGTGTCGCTCGAGCGTGTCGTCATCATCTGTCCCACGTCCACCCATACCGCGTTGGTGTCCAGTCCGAGCCTGACTGTTCTTCACCTTCCTCCACACACATGCGCATGCAGATGCACATGTGCATGCACATGCACATGCACAACATGTCATGTGCATGTCCATGTCCATGTCCATGTGCATGTACTGATTATCAGCGCATCGGTTGCCTCCATGAACGGCGGAGCTATTCTCGCGCCCACACCACACCTGGCTCCAACGTGGACACGCCCATAGCTGGGGACACTACTAGGTCACGCATGGCATCACAGAAGTTTTATCTCTGGGCCCCGAAAGGCATCTCTAGCAGTGTCGTTACACATGCCCCCTCCCCTCCTGGGCGCATGCGCCTCACGTCTCGCCAGAGCATAAGCCCTCGAGGCCCGCGCTGAGCAAGACTACGCGAAGCTCGACAAGCGCATCAAGGACCTCGCGGCTCGCGTGGACCACCTCGAGCTCAATGTCGACGAGCCCGTGGCAGACCGCACCCGCGGCCGCAAGCATGTCAAGCAGGACCGCGTTACCCCGCGAGTTCTTAGCTCGGCACCAGCCACGTGGCCCCTCTGGTGAGTACACACTGGACGCGTCCGGACGCGTCCCGGACACCCCCCGCCTAGTAGTCGTCCCAATTCACAAAGCTATAGATCATGTCCTCTGTCCAAGTCTCGAGTGCGTGTAATACTCGAAAGAAGAGATCCTTTGGCATCCCGCCCTTCATTTGTCTATCATACACAGTCAGCATCAGGGTTATGGCTGTCATCAGAACATACGTACGTCCCTTTCTCATCTGTGAATAAGCGAGATAAGTTTAGGGTTACAGTGTCGGAGCTATCAGGATGGGGGCTCGGAATAGGGTTACACGGGGTCACGACACTGGATGCGTCCGGACGCGTCCCGGACACCCCCCTCCCCGAGACGTGTCCAGGACAGGACCGTGCCCGGGCCTGACCTGTCCGGTCGTACCCATATACACCAAAAGGAGGGCTACACGAGGCCCTCTACGCTCGGCGGTCTCAGGCCCAGTGAGGTAGTGCGCCTGACCCTCCCGGATCCTGCTGAACAAGCTCCTCTTGTAGCTCGATCGGTCACACCGCCATCACCGTCGGGGAGAGGGGGGACGACGCTGCTCTGGCAGCGTGCACCTCGATCCTGCACCGTGTTTGTTATGACCCCCCCCCCATGAGCACACCAGTGAGGGAGGGCGAGACGATCGAGGGGTCCCGTACCATGCGGAATCGACCCTATCCAGTGCTCAAGTGCTCAAGCGGGGACTATCTATCGCTACGCCAGGGAAGACAAGGACGTTGACGTGCAGCTGCTGCTGTTCGAGTCGTTCGGCGGGTTCGGGAGGGGGGTCCGTGAGATCCTCCGCCCTCCGCGCTCCGGAAAGCGGCGGACGTGCTACAGAACAAGCTGACTTTGGCCCAGTACCTCGATGAGGTGACTTGGACCACTAAGAATTGGCTGGGGCTGCAGAAGCAGCGTATCTCGGTCGTTCTTCACACGGCAATCGCAGAGCAGGTTGTGAATGAGCTTGCCTGTGGCGGGGGCGGGCGGGTGCACGGAGCTAAGTGCCTCGCCGCCCTCGCAGGAGTCGGCTTAGGCGGCTCCCGTGGTGTGCCTGTGTTAGTGCCAGTGCGCGCCAGTCCCGTGCCCAGTGTCGTGCGAGTGATGTTGGTAAAATTCTTTTTGTAGCCCCGAGCGCGGTATGGGTGGACGCGGGACAGATGATGACGACACGCACGAGCGACACACAGACACAAACAGGCTCACAAGACACACAGCCAGCTGGCTGCCACACACCCTGAGCTGAGGGAGGGTGTAGAGGATGTAGAGTGTAGAGCGCTGTAGAGCTGTAGAGCTGGAGAGTGCTGTAGAGCTGTAGAGCTCTACATCCACCGCGTGACGAGGCGGGTGCGTTGTAGAGCGATGTAGAGGCGCTCTACAACGTGAAATCTCTACAACAAACTCTACATCATAAGCGGCGAACGAGGCACGGTCGCTCTCCGACATGAGGCGCGTTGCACTTACCAGTGCTGCCCTGGCCTTCTGTCTGCCCGCCCAATGGGTGGGAGGTGCCTCTGCTGCTGTGGCATGCCTCACGGCTGCGACTGGCCGGCGCCTCGGCGCGTCAGCTTGGCTTGGCGTAGCGATCGTGGCCAGCGCAACTCGCCTGGACTCAACGCTCAGCCAGGAGCTCCCGCACGCGCTGGCGCGAGTCATGGCGCATGCAACGCGTCTGAATGCTCGCCTCGCCTCGCGCAAATGCGACCGTCCTCGCAGCCGACAGTCCACCGCCTGCTAAAGAAGCACAGCGACGAATGCGGCACCGGCGACGCATGGCAGGCTGGTCATGACGCAGTTCTAGGGTGTTGTGTGCCGTCAGAGTGACCGTCTCTGTGTGTCAGTGATAGTCAGGGCCGTCCATCAGAGCTCCAGTAAGCTCGGAGACACCCCATTAGTGCGACTCGACCTCTTTGAGTCACTGCCTTCCCGGCGGTTTGGCTGTAGAGCCTCTACAACAAACTCTACAGCAAAATCGCGCTCTACATCGCTCTACAACGCACCCGCCTCGTCACGTGGCGGATGTAGAGCTCTACAGCTCTACAGCGCTCCAGAGCGCTCTACATCTCTACAGCTCTACAGCGCTCTACACTCTACATCCTCTACACCCTCCCTCAGACCCTGAGTTGGCGTACACATAACTCAGGGCCACATTCGCCGCTTTAAAATTCTTTTTGTGTTAGTGCCAGTGCGCGCCAGTCCCGTGCCCAGTGTTGTGCGAGGAGAGAGAGAGAATTCTTGATACGAAACCACGACGACACACACCAGTCGACTCGCATCGGTTGCCTCCATGAACGGCGGAGCTATTCTCGCGTCCACACCACACCTGGCTCCAACGTGGACACGCCCATAGCTGGGGACACTACTAGGTCACGCATGGCATCAGAAGTTTTATCTCTCTCTCTCTCTCTCTCTCTCTTGTGCGAGGGAGTTTTGTTGTAAAATTCTTATTGCCGTTCTTAACGGAGTCGCTTAGGCGGCTCCGGTGGTGTGCCGGTGATAGTACTAGCACGCGCCAGTTCGCACCTGTGTCGAGCCTGTCTGCTGTGAGAGTGAGTTGTTTTGTTTAAATTCTTTTTGTTGGCTCTCGCAGATGTGAAATTCTTTTTGTTGCCCCCGAGCGTCCACTGGCCAGTACCGGCGGGTAGCGAAGTGAGCTCAAGGCGTCCCCACTCTCCACACGCGAGCTCATGGACATGGACTTTGGATTCGGCGTGCAAGAGCCCGCCCCCGCAAACGAGCCTGAGGAGCAGGCCTCCTCCCAGTTCTCCGAGCCGGCCTCGCAGCCGCCGTTCGGCGAATTCTCGCAGATGGACCTGTCTGCGGCAGAGCAGACGGCCGCGGTCGCGGCGGAGGC
>NW_005201493.1:215439-216636 GCF_000372725.1 Emiliania huxleyi CCMP1516 | reverse complement strand
ACTCTCCCCACATCTCCCCACATCTCCAGCACGTGCGCCGCCATCCTGGCTACGGCTCGCTCGCCGCACCCCCTACCAACCCCGGTACTCGAATCCAACTACGCAGGTGCGCCGCGATCCTCGCCACTCTGCGCAAGCGCAAGGCCGCCGGCTCATCTCCCCCGCCCGTACCCTACCGACCCCGGTACCCGAATCCAAGGAGCATCAAAGTAGGACGCGGACTGGTTCGCCGAGCCGGTGCCGGCCGACACGCCAGGCCACCTCGAGATGGTCCGGTCGGATGCCTCACGAGTGTGTCCGCAACGAGCGATTCATTGTACTCCTCCCAGGCTACCTCGAGATGGTCCGGTCGGATGCCTCACGAGTTGCGTCCGCAACGAGCAATTAATTAGTCCTCCAGGCCACCTCGAGATGGTCCGGTCGGATGCCTCGCGAGTTGCGTCTGACGAGCGGTTCATTGTACTCCTCCCAGGCTACCTCGAGATGATCAAGTCACCGATGGAACCCGCCCCTAGAAGCCTCAGACGCACTCTTCCATACTCTTCCATAGTCTTCCATACTCTTCCATACTCTTCCATACTCTTCCCATACTCTTCCATACTCTTCCCATACTCTTCCCATACTCTTCCCATACTCTTCCATACTCTTCCCATACTCTTCCCATACTCTTCCCATAGTCCCCCAACTGCCGCTCGAGAGGACGCGTACCCAACTTGCACTCCGCCGCACCCCGCCGCATTCGCTGTATTCGTGAATGCGCAAGGGTGCTCCGCCGCAGCCCGCCGCAGCCCGCCGCACCCCGCCGCAGCCCGTTGCATCCCGTTGTATCCGCTGTATCCGCTGCACACATACACATGCACATGCACATGCACATGCACATGCACATGCACATGCACATGCACATGCACATGCACATGCACAGGCACAGGCACAGGCACAGGCACAGGCACAGGCACAGGCACATGCACATGCACATGCACATGCACATGCACATGCACATGCACATGCACATGCACATGCACATGCACATGCACATGCACATGCACATGCACATGCACATGCACATGCACATGCACATGCACATGCACATGCACATGCACATGCACATGCACATGCACATGCAAATGCACATGCACATGCACATGCACATGCACATGCACATGCACATGCACATGCACATGCACATGCACATGCACA
>NW_005201493.1:205977-214303 GCF_000372725.1 Emiliania huxleyi CCMP1516 | reverse complement strand
TAGCCACTGACGGCGGCGAGGCGGCAAAGGCAGCCAGAGAGAGCTTAGAGAGGCGAGACACACGTCAACGACTGGGACTGGCGCGGTGGGCGCAAGACACACACAAGGCACTACAGCCACACACACACACACACACACACACACACACACACACACACACACACACACACACACACACACACACACACGCACACACACACACACACGCACACACGCACACACACACACACACACACACACACACACACACACACACACACACACACACACACACGCACACGCACGCACGCACGCATGCACACACACACACACAAGGCACTAAGAACAGGCGGCCACCGCCATATCTCCCCATATCTCCCCATATCTCCCCATATCTCCCCATATCTGAACAGGCGGCCACCGCCGCCGCAAAGCCGGCGACGCGCAAGCGCAAGAGCGCGGCGTAGAGCGGGCGCGCGTAGAGGCTGTGGCGGCGAGTGCAGGCACGCCCCTATAGATGCGGAATCTCTCCCCGTATCTCTCCCCATATCTCCCCGTATCTCCCCGTATCTCCCCGTATCTCCCCGTATCTCGCCGCCCTAGAAGCGAAAGACAGGCCCGTGTATCCCCGACACCCATCTCTCCCCATCTCTCCCCACATCTCCCCACCTCTCCCCACCTCTCCCCACCTCTCCCCACCTCTCCCCACCTCTCCCCACCTCTCCCCATCTCTCCCCACATCTCCCCATCCTGCAGTCGCGGAACCCATGGCATCTCTCCCCACATCTCCCCATCCTGCAGTCGCGGAACCCATGGCATCTCTCCCCACATCTCCCCATCCTGCAGTCGCGGAACCCATGGCATCTCTCCCCACATCTCCCCATCCTGCAGTCGCGGAACCCATGGCATCTCTCCCCACATCTCCCCATCCTGCAGTCGCGGAACCCATGGCATCTCTCCCCACATCCCCCCATCCTGCAGTCGCGGAACCCATGGCACGCCCCTTGTGGGCACGCGCGTCGTGTCTATCTCCCCACATCTCCCCACATCTCCCCACATCTCCCCTTGTAGGCACGCGCGTCGCGACGCTCGGCGCGCCGCGTGGTTCGCGCGCGGCGCCGCCTGCCGCTGGACGTGTCCCGGACACGTCCCGGCCTGCCGGACTAGTCCCGGCGCGCGGGTGGCTGGGGGAGGGCCACAACGTGCATGCCTAGGGGGAGGGAGGGGGGGGGGGGGGGGGGGAAGGGCCCTCCCCCGAAAAGGGGGGGGGGGGGGGGGGGGGCGCCTTTCCCCCCCCAGGGGGTTTTTTGGGGGGGAAGGAAACTGGGGAAAGGGCCCCGGGGCCCCTCCCCGGGGGGGCGACTCGAGTGCAGCCAGGCGGGGAGGGCAGCACCGGGACCGGGACCTCCCCCCGCCCGCCCCCCCCTTCGTGCGATTGCCGCCTCCCGCCCCTTCCCTGTGCTACTGCGGCGTGAGTCCGCGCGAGGGCTGCGTCGGGCTTGGCTCGATCTTGCCTCACTCTCTGCGCCGGTGGGCTAGACTCGACTCAGTGGAGCGATGGGTTTCTGTCGGCAATACGGCATAACACGGGCCTGGCCGTGGTAGTGCAAGGCACAGGGTGGGTCTGGGTGGGTGTTTACTGGGCGGGACATGTACATGTGAAGCAGTTCGGAAGGTCGGCGTGGTTTATAGTACGTGTCTCGTGTGCGCTCTGACATCTCCTTCACACACTGACAAGTTCTGACCTCTACTGCTGGACTACTCTTCTAAAGAACTAAAGAGTATAAGGGCTTGACCAAAAACATGCATTTCCCCACATATTTCATACGTTTTGCCATTCTTGCGGTTTCGGAATCCCTCAGACAGTGAACCCACCCCACCCACCCCACCCAGCCTCGAACCCACCCCCCTCACATCACGACCACATCACCAAGCGTTCCCCGCACCATGACTCCTCAGTCAGTGAGCGAGCGACCAGCCGTCCGACCCCCTACCGTCCCGGATGCGCCTCTTGCCACGCCCGAATTTGCCGGCGCAGCAAGTGGTTTGGGAACGTGTGCGTGTACTCGAGCGCCTCGCCTGTCATCGGGCTCGTCGACTTGGTCGCGAGCCAGCGCTCGATCGCCGACCGCTCGTAGGACTGCCCGTCGGCCGCCATCACCGGGTCGCTCATGAGCTCGGTCGTGATGGGGCAGCCGAACTCGTCCGGCGGCTCCTCCTCCCCCGCAGCCAGCGCCACGGCCGAAGAGGGCGACCCTCGCTCCTCCGCCGCCCGCCTCTCCTCCTCCATCCTCGCGCTCTCCTCGAGCGCCGCCGCCAGCTCCGCCTCCTCCGCCGCCGCCAACGCGGCCGCCGCTGCCTCCGCCTCCACCGCTGCCTCCACCGCTGCCTCCGTCGCTGCCTCCGTCGCTGCCTCTGCCTCCGCCGCTGCCTCTGCCTCCGCCGCAGCCGCTACCACCTCGGGCTCCTGCGACGGCCCAAGCGCGACGCTCAGGGCCGTGCCCTTGCCCTTCTTTTTCTTCTTGCCCTTCTTGACCCTGGCGCGCTGCTTCGCCGCCTCCTCCGCCTCGATCTCCGCCAGCAGCGCCTCGCCACGCCGCGCCGCCTCCGCCTCAGTCGCGTCCTCGAGGGCGCGCACGCAATCAGCGCATTCCTTGGCGAACTGCAGCGCATTGAAGCCATTCCGGTGACGCACCGTCGAGTTTGCGCCAGCGCGCAGCAAACGGCGCACGACGGCGGGCTGGTGGTTGTCGGCGGCGAGCATCAGCGCGGTCCAGCTGTTGCTAGTCCGTTGGTCGATCTCGGCGCCGTGCCGCAGCAACGTGTCCACCACCTGCTCGTGGCCACGGTTGGCAGCGAGCATTAGCAAAGTGAACCCACCTGCGTCGCCTCCCTCCGTCGCGTTGACCCGCCCGCCACTGTCCAGCCACGCCAGCACCGCCGCCTCGTCACCTCTCCCAGCCGCCGCCACGACCTCATCGGAAGCTGCCACGCCATCGCTCGACGCCTGCTCGGCCGCCGCAGCCGGCGACAGATTGCCCGGCCGCACCCGCACGTTCTTGCCGCCGCCCTCGAGCGCCACAGCGTACCGCCCGCCCTCGAAGCTCCACGCCACGCCCGACTGCCCGTTCAGCTCGGGGCGGGCCGAGAGTCCGCCGAGCACGACTCGCTGGTCCAGCAGCGGCGCGTCCGCAGCTGCCGCTGCTGCGCCCGAGGAAGCGCCGCCCGCCCCTGCTCGGGTCTCCGCGTTGCCGGCGTCCACCGCGTGTGAAGGCGAACCAGCCATCGAGGCCGCTTCCGCGCCACCGATCGAAGCCGTGGCACGTGCTGACGCCTGACCTGCGAGCGCATCCGTGCCGATCGCCGACGCCTCTGCCGCGGTCACCTTGCGCCGGCCAGCCACCTCCCCAAGGTAAGCCCTCAAGGCCTCGACGCACTCTGAGTGGCCCTCCTCCTCGGCAATCTGCAGCGCGTTCGCAGCGCACAACGCCGTGTCTGCGCCCGCCCGGAGTAAGCGGCGCACGACGATGGGGCGGCCGTTGAGGGCGGCGTAATCCAGCGCAGTCCAGCCATCACCGTCCTGCAAGCCGACCTCCGCGCCGTACCGCAACAGCAGGTCGACCACCCGCTCGCGGCCGTTGTTGGCGGAGAGCATCAGCAGCGTGACGCCGCCCACGTCGCCTCCCTCGTGCGTCGCGTCGATCCATCCGCCACCGTCGAGCCACGCCAGCACCGCGCCCATCTTGCCCTTTTCCGCCCCAGACACGACCGTTTGCGGCGGTGGGCCCTTCGAGCCAGTGGATCGAACCAATCCCCGTTTGACCTTCGGAAGTCCCTGCTTTGCTGGCACGCGGCTTCGCTGGCCTCGCCTGCCGAAATTGCCTTCCGCCATCATAGGATTCGGGTATTTCGCACAGTCGGGTGTGGATGCGCTGCTCTGCTGCTGTCGAGGCGGTGAAGGCCTACACCGCGCTGCGCTGATTGCCGCCGCCGTCGGGGTGGTGGGGTGGGTGGGTGGGAGGTGGAATGGAGATTGTTGGCATTGGCATTGCATTTACCATGCATTAATTGGCATTTGCATTTTCATTTCGCCCTCTCCGCCGCCGCCCTCCTGCTGCTGCTGCTGCTGCGCTGCTGCTGCTGCTGCTGCTGCTGCTGCTTGCTGCTGCTGCACACGCATGTGACACACGACACATCCGGCAACGGGCAGGCGCGCAGCCGCCGAGCGGCGGGAGTCGGGCCGCGAGCGTCCGAGCCGGAGGGCGGAGCGTACCGATGTAGAGGAATTGAACATATCGACACATATATCAACACAGTAGGATTCGGGTATTTCGCACAGTCGGGTGTGGACGCGCGCACGCATCATCCCGCGGCCTGGCGGTCGGCGGGATTGCAATCAGTCTTCGCGTGCCGCCTGTCGTTCGCTCGGGCGCCTTGCTCCGAAACAACGATCAACGTGAACGACGGAGGAGCGCGAAAGGAGACGGGACAGCGTGGCTCGTCTGTGGATCTCCACATCCAGCCTAGGATGTAGGATCCAACTGTGCGAATGTTGGTGTAGGGGTAGGGATCCAACTTTTTCCGGGGTATGGTATGGTGATCCACAGGGGTAGGGGAACCCTAGCTCTCACCATCCATCAAGGTTTCGATGGCATTGTCTCGCCCGGACGACCACGACTACTTCGACGACTTCCAGGACGAGGGCACCACCGTGACGCCAGGCCGTCTCCGTGCGATGATCAACAAGCTCCTTGAGTCGACCGACATCAAAATCGGCGAGTTCCAGAAGATGATCGGCGTCAACGCGAACTCGTGGGGAAAGTTCATGCACGGCAAGTACAAGGACCCGTGGTCGGCGACGCAGAACGGCACATACTTCGCGGCCGCATATTTCTTCTACCGCGAACGCAAGCTGGGCAAGCACGCGCTCGGCAAGACGCGGGCGCACAAGGCGTCCGCGAGCGGTTGTGGGCGCGCCGTTCCGCATGACCAAAGACAGCCTCGGCCGGAACGTCTTCGCCTGAACGCGGCGTCCGACGCGAGAGACGGCGAGAGACGCTGGCCTGTGCGGACTCGGCATCGAGAGTCTCGTCTCACGCATGTTTGTACACCATGTGTCTACTGTCTGCGTGCGATGGGCAGCGCGCTCTTTGACGCGCCGCCACTCTCCAGCTGATCCCTTTCGGAGCGTCGTAGCTGCGTCTCGTATAGATGCCTCATTGAGATAATGATAGCACTACTTACGGGGATTGCGCGTGTGTGGCTGTGGTGTGCATAAAGTGTCTACTGTCTGCGGTTATCTGTTCGATCCATAAATTTGTGCAGCGGAGAGCGGTCGAAAGGGTCGCCCTTTTTGTGTTTCTATGAGCAGAAAAAGTGTGCCTCCGGAAACCGGCCAAACCGCCCACAAAAGCGAAAAGGCTGCAGCCTGAACGAACTTGGGCCACGCTGCGCACTTGGTCAGGCCCACACGCCACAGGCGATATTAATGTGCAAAGGTCGGCCACCCTAGCGCAGCATCCGCGACTTCGACTTCGACACGAAGCCTCGGCAGCCAGGGCAAGCCGTGTTGATCGGCTCCACACTCCTCTTCGGCGAGCGCTCCAAATCTAGACCCTTTCGCCTTTAAGGAGGCTGCCCTCGCTCGTCTCAGGAATGTGGCGGTGTCTTTTGAGTCCGGCGCCGCCCGTTCAACTCTTGCTGTCGCCCTCGCCGTGTGTTTGTCAAGCTTCCGCATAGCTGCCGCTGTAGAATTCTTTTCTCAAAGCCGAAACCGAATTGCTCTCGCCGCGGACCCTGTGACAGCTCTCTTGCACAGCTCCGCACCTCCTCGACGCGGACCCTGCCATGCTGCACCTCGTCGTCGCTGCCAGCTCCACCTTCCTTGCCGTTGGCGGCTCTCACCACACCGTCCCGCGTGCGGCGGCACGGATGCAGTTCAGCATGCCCAAGCTGCCCAACCCGTTTGGCGGCAACGAGGATGAGCAGTCACCCTCCGCTCCGCCAACGGTCGGAGGCTTCGTGGCGCCACCTCGCGCCGAGCGGCCAGAGTTCAAGCTCGAGCTGCCCGCGCTCCCAAACCCGTTTGCCCAGGAGCTCAAACTCTCGCCGCTCGACGTGCGCTTCACAGACGTGGACGGCGACGTCGTGACGCTCCGGCCCAACGGCGGCAGCGCGGTCGACTTTTACGTCGGGAACGACCTGCGGCTCGAGAAGGCGCGCATGGTCGAGAATGGCGGCACGCTGGAGATCACCGGCAAGGTGAAGAAGAGCACGCCGCTCAGCATGATTGGCTTCAACCTCGAGGAGATCACGACCGAGGGCGTCACCCCGCGAGACCCGGCCGACGTGGAGCGAGCGATGGGCCTGGTGCCGTACTGAGGGGTGGCGGCTAGGCGGCGGCGGCGGCGCAGGCTCTCGTTCACTCCTCCGCTCTCGTGCCTGTGGAATGCTACAGAGAGACGGGTAGAGATAGCAGGCCCCCGCAGGCACTCTCACACACACCCGCTCGCGACGCCGATTCGCGCGATCTTAGCATCCACCGACCAATGTTCGCACATGAACTGTACCACGTTCTGAATCTGATCCATGCCATGACAGTCGACGTCGTCTAGCTCGACGTATAGACAGGGTTGGCTCTCTAGCCCGTACACCGTGACCCAGCGCTCAGCGGTACCAGCGGTACACTCAGTAGGACGGATGCAGCGCGCTCTCCGCGCACCGCGGCGCGGGCTGCCTCGCGGGGCCTCACCCACTTTTTCATACCGTGAATGAAAACTGTGTCTAGATACTCGCAGCACTTCAGGTGCGCCGAGCCTGACTCCTGTCCCAGAGCCCCGGGGTAGCCCCCGGGTACACAGAACACACAATAGTCTCTGCGCGCTGCGCGGCGCGCCGCTGGCGGTCGCACTCACGGCCACACGCCCTTGTTATACTGCGCGAGCATGCCAGTCTCAGAGACACAACAACCGCGCCGAATTGATCATGCGTATTGCCCCGAGCGGACCTGCGTATTGTCGCGGCCCAGCCCGGCGCCCGGCCTCTCCCCTCCTCCTCGCCCACGCCTGCCCCTCCTCCCCCGGTCCTCCCCCTCCTCACCCGCGCAGCGTGACGTAGGTGCCAAGCACACCCAGAAAGCCGCCGAGCGGGATGAGGCCGTACACGGCCTGCGGCGTCGACGCGCCGCGCGCGCGCCCGTAGATGAGGGGCGGGAAGCAGTAGACGATGGCGGCGCCTGCAGGAAGGTTCAGGGGAGGTTCGGGGGGCAGTCTGACGCCGGCGAGGTGTGGGGCGGGTAGCAGTGGGCGATGGCGGCGCCGAGGAGCGCCCCCGACACGCCGACAACGACGCCGATGTCCTAACACGCATGCACCCCCCTTCACCGACCGCCGGAAGGACGCACCCGCCGCCGCACCCGCCGCTGTCCTCGACGGCGCACGCCACCGCAGTAATGACGGCCAGCAGCGCCACGATCAGCGGCACGCGCGACGCGTCGGCCGCCAGGCTGCGGAAGGCGCGCCTGTGCTCCATTCAAAACTAAGCAAGGGGCAGTCAGTGGGAGGAGTCGGCCGGGAGGCGGAGGCGCGCCTAGGATTGATTCATTCCTCACGTAAAATGAGTCATGTATAGGACGAGTGGGCCGGGGAGGCCAAGGCGCGCCTAGGAGTCATTAAGTAGTCCAGCTGTCAACTGAGACTCATCACTGCACGGGCCGGGGAGACCGAGGCGCGCCGCGCGGCGGCGGGCAGCGCGGGCTCGGCCGACAGGGAGGAGGACATGCCTGATTAATGAACCTCCCCATATCTCCCCATATCTCCCCATAGCTCGGCCGGCAGGGAGGAGGATATGCCGACGAGGGCAGAGCGCAGCCCGACCATAGCGAGGGGGTAGCCGAAGAGGATCGAGGCACCTGCGGGGGGAGATGGGGCGGGAGATGCGGGGAGATGGGGGGAGATGGGGCGGGAGATTAGCCCAACAGGACCGAGGCGCCTGCGGGTGAGATTGGTCGAGACGGCGGGGAGATGGGGCGGGAGATAGGGCGGGAGCGGAGGGCGGGGGTCGGGGCGGCGGTGGCGAGGCGGCCGACGATGTGGAGAGAGATGGGGAGGTATGGGGAGATGAGATATGGGGAGATATGGGGAGATATGGGGAGATATGGGGAGATATGGGGAGATATTGGGAGAGCGCCGGTGGCGAGGCGGCCGACGATGGCGAGAGGGTCCGAGGAGGCGTAGTTGAGGAGGAGGTTCCTGCAGGGAGATATGGGGAGATGCGGGGAGATGTGGGGAGATGTGGGGAGAAGAGGGGAGAAGAGGGGAGACGTGGGGAGATATGGCCATCTAGCGGC
>NW_005201493.1:204854-205877 GCF_000372725.1 Emiliania huxleyi CCMP1516 | reverse complement strand
GGGAGATGTGGGGCTTTGGGGGGAGAAGAGGGGAGAAGAGGGGAGACGTGGGGAGATATGGGGACACGCGGGGAGAGTCCGCATCTAGCGGCAGCTCTGCGGAGCTCTGCTCATCTCTCCCCACCTCTCCCCATATCTCCCCACAGCATCTAGCGGCAGGTACGAGGCGGCGTGGTCGCCAAACGTTGCGTAGCCGAAGCCCATCATCGCCGTGTAGAGGACGGTGAGCACGCCAAAGGCGATGGCGACGGCGCGCGCAAACTTGGCCGGGGAACGGGCCTACAGGTCCATAGAAGACGGGTGTTATTATTAGTGTGTTGTTGTTGTTCTTATTCCTATCGCGGGCCTCGAGGTCCATACTACTCGAAGGCCGTTACTACTGCGCTGCTGCTGCTGATCCTGCTGCTGCTGCTGCCGCTGCTGCTGATCCTGCTGCCGCTGCTGATCCTGCTGCTGCTGCTGCTGCTGCAGCTACTACTACTGTTTTGAAGCGGGCCTCGAGGTCCATGTAGAAGGCGGGCGCGTTGTAGTGCGCGATGAAGGCGAGGCCGAGGTTGGAGACGAGGACCTGGAGAGATGGGGAGAGATGGGGAGAGATGGGGAGAGGTGGGGAGAGGTGGGGAGAGATGGGGAGAGATGGGGAGAGATGGGGAGAGATGGGGAGAGATGGGGAGAGATGGGGAGAGATGGGGAGAGGTGGGGAGAGATGGGGAGAGATGGGGAGAGGTGGGGAGAGATGGGGAGATGTGGGGAGATATGGGGAGATGTGGGGAGATATGGGGAGATGTGGGGAGATATGGTTGGAGACGAGGACCTGGCCGTGCAGCCCTCTGGGCTGATCTGGGCGGACGTCGGGTCATCTCGAGACGCGGCTGGAGGGAGGGAGAAGAGAGGGAGGGAGAGTGAAGAGAGGGAGGGAGAGAGAAGAGGGGGGGGGGGGGGAGAGAAGAGAGAGAAGAGAGAGCGAGAGGGAGAGGGAGGGGACACATCACCGTGCCTAGGAACATTCACGTTGCATTCAGA
>NW_005201493.1:202099-204687 GCF_000372725.1 Emiliania huxleyi CCMP1516 | reverse complement strand
AGTTTTTCATAATTTTTAGAGGAACAAAAAAAAGTAAACCCTGGAGTGTAAAAATGTGGGGAGAGGGAGAGACAGAGAGGGAGAGAGAGAGATGGAAAGAGAGAGAGGGAGAGGAAGAGGGAGGGGGAGAGAGGGAGGGCCCCACCAGCGCGTTGCTGTCGAGGCGCGTGAGCGAGGAGAGAGCGAACGACGGCGCGCGCTCCGGCGCAAGCGACGCGAGGAGCTCCGATGGGGCGGTGTAGGCGCCGTCGAGGGCGCGCACCTACGGCGTGAACGGCGTCTCTTCACACCTCGGCGCCGTGAAGGGAGGAGGAGGAGGCGCCGTCGAGAGGGGGCGCGCACCGCGACAAACGCGGCGGTGTAGAGGATGGCAACGCACCTGCGCACGCCACCACACCGCTGTGAAGAGACGCCGTTCACAGCGCGGCGGTGTGCAGAGGGTGGCGGCAGCACACCCGATGGCGGAGGTGAAGGAGAGGGCGGAGAGGTCCTAGGGTGAGGGGTTAGGGTTGGGGTTAGAGGTAGGGGTTAGGGGTAGGGTCAGGGGTAGGGCCAGGGTAAGAAGGAGAGGGCGGAGAGGTCCTTGAGCAGCGAGAGCGGGCAGAGGACGGCGGCGGTGAGCGAGACGATGACAGCCTGCCGCAGCCAGCCGGAGGCGGGGACGCCTATTGTGAGATTGCATCTCCCGTCAGGGTTCCCCTCCGCTGCCAGCGGGGATACCCTACCCCCAGGGAGGGGGAACCCACAGGGGGCACCTATGGTGAACCTATGGTGAGATTGCATGCCATGAGGCTTAGGGTTAGGGTCAGGGTTAGGGTCAGGGTTAGGGTCAGGGTTAGGGCAGGGGGCACCTATGGTGAGATTGCATGCCATGAGGTAGCTTTGCTGCGGTAGGGGTCTCGATCATGGTGTCGTGGAGCAGCTGGACTGTCGTTGCCATGCCGCGTGCTAGTCGAGCCCACTGCACATCTACCGTGCTGTGCATCTACCGTGCTATGCATCTACCGTGCTGTGCATCTACCGTGCTGTGCATCTACCGTGCTGTGCATGTGCTGTGCGGTGGTGCTGTGTTCTATTCGAGTACACTGCATTCTTGCTCTATCGTGCTGTGCTCTATCGTTCTATCGTGCTGTGTTCTGTGGGGCTTGTTCTATGGTGCTGTGTTCTCGCGCTGTGTTCTATGGTCTCGACGCCAGCGAGCCGCAGCAGCGACGAGAAGACGTCGCCGAGGATGCCTACAGGGAAGGTTCCGAGAAGGTTCCGAGAACGCTCCGACGGTGACGAGAAGACGTCGCCGAGGATGCCAGAGTAGATGATGGCGGCGGAGAGGCACATCAGGGCGATGCAGCCGTCGACAATCCACGCGGAGCGCGGGCCTGCGAAAAGGCGCGAACGGTTCTGAGAAGGCGCCGAGGCAGTCCCGAGGCAGTTCCGAGAGTGTTCCGAGACGGTTCCGAGACGGCTCCGAGGAGGCGCTTTGGGAGAGCTCGACCGCCGCTGGCGAGGGCGGAGTCTCGGCTAGAAGGCCTCGACATCATCTCGCACCATTCAGCGCGAGGTGCCGCCGCTCTGAGCTCCCTCATCTCTCGTCTAGATCTCGTCTAGATCTCGTCTAGATCTCGTCTAGATCTCGGCAGATCTCGCCAGATCTCGGCTGAATCTCGGCTAGATCTCGGCTGGATCTCGGCTAGATCTCGCCAAGAGTCGCGCCCCAGAGGCCCTTGAAGTTGGAGGTGCCGGTGAGCTCGCACGAGGCGCCGATGAGGTAGAAGGTGTAGCCCGAGATGGCGCCGAGCGCCACGCAGATGGCGATCGCCGGCACCCACCCGACGCCCGCAGCCATACCCGCGGCGAGGGTCAGGATGCCGGCGCCCGCGACGTTGTTGACAATCTGAACGACCGTCATGGTGACGCTGCTGCCAACGGGCTTTGGCGTCGTCGCCGCCAGCAGCGGGCGCGAAGTCTCGGGTGCGCTGCCTCTGCGGCCTCGAGTCAGCCGCGGCGCTGCGGAGTGGCGATCGGCCGCGAAAGACGACTGCGGCAGCGCCAGCGCCGCGAGTAGGAGCGTCGATAGGCGGACCATGGCCTTGGCCTCTCGTCGAGAGGCGAGCCGGCTTGGCATCCGCAACGATACCGTGGCGGAGAGAAACCGCGGTGACACAACAGCTGCACGTTCTCGAGGTGGAGGGTGCCTCCTTTCGCCCGCACGTAGCAAGCTCATGCTGGCCGTGATGCAGCGAACAGTCAGTAAGCTGTGTAGAGGATTTGATTTCACAGCGGCGGGTGAGAGCGTGCCGCAGCTAGTGTACGCCGACGACGGCCTGTTCCTCAGCAACGACATAGCCACGATGCAGCTAGCGCTAGAGTGCGCATGGTTAGTGACAAAGATCTGTGGCAACAGCCTCCAGGTCAAAAAGAAGAAGAAATCGGCATGGTCAGCGACGTACTGGGAGAACAACGAAGAGCGGGATGTCGAGGGCTACGAAATGAGGATGCCGGATGGCATGCCGATACCACAGCTGAAGGGAGACGAGAGATACAAATACCTCGGAACGGAGCTAAGGACCGGGTGGGCAAACGGCGAGGGC
>NW_005201493.1:170220-201451 GCF_000372725.1 Emiliania huxleyi CCMP1516 | reverse complement strand
ACTGCCAGAGCATCGAACAAGTGAGGGCGAGCGCCCTAAACGCAAAAGGGTACTCGGTAGGAATCCCGCGACTACAAATTTACGATGTGAAGGAGAGAGGAGGGATGGGAATGGAACACGCGTACACGTACGCAGCGGCGGCGCTGATCGATCAAGTGGACCGGGCCCTCAGCGCGGTGGAAGGGGAACCAGCGAGGGTGGCCGTGGAGAGCAGCCTAGCGCACACGTTGAGGAGGCTGGGATGCCGAAGTGACAACCCGCTGGAGTGGAAGCCGAGCTGGGACTGGGAAAGGGAGCTCTCGGACGAACTAATGATCGAAGCATATCTAAAGGCAAAATGGAGGTGTGGGGTGGAGACGGTCACGACAGCGGGGTGGGAAGAGAGCACGAAGGGGCCGCTCAGACCCGAGGCGTGGAGAACGACCGAGAGCCGAAAGAGAGTACTGGGCCCGCTCCTCTTTGAGACAAGGAGTCATGGCTGGAATAACCAAGGCCTCGCGTGTGACTTTGCACGTAACCTAGCCAAGCACGGGATAGCGACATGGTCGGACGTGTCAGAATGGGGCACCGGGGAAGTGTTGACGTGGCCGCAAATGAAGCGAGTCTATGGCCTCAAAGACAACACGACGGAACATAGCGAATACAAGAGGCTGGCGGAGCAGCTGGAGCGACCAGAGTGGGCGCAGCTGCGACAATACTGGAAGTGGGCGGCCATAGAAGAGCGCGCACACGGACAGAAGACGGAACGGAGGGCGCCCGATAGGGTGCGGAAGGTGAAGGCGGCAAGGAAGGCGCCGACCTGCTACGGGGGAGGCACGGAGGAGGACGAACACGGATGGGAGTACCTCTGCGAATGGGAAGGCGAGCAGAGCGACAGCTGGGTGTGGCACGATAAGATGCCCCACACATGGGAGCGGGAGCTAATGCACGCGCAAGGCGCGAGACGGCAAGCGGCGTCCTTCCGAGAGTGGCTAGAACACCGCAGAAGACTAGGTAGATCGGGGCCGGAGGCAGCGCAAGCGGACAGAGCACTAGAGACGTGCGATGGAGAGAGTAATGCTCCGTCGTGGAGCGACGTGCTCGATCGATTCATTGAATACAGCAGGGAGGTTAACGGGGTGTGCACAAGCGCACCCAACATGACAGAACACACGTTCGAAGAAGGGCGAACCAGGACGGACATCCGAGTGGAGGGGAAGGCCAGGACGCTCTACCTCGGGGGGAAGAAACCGGCGCAAGACAGCGGCACGCAACTGGGGTCGAGAGAGGACGGGGACAATCGAGTGATAAAGCTGGAGGGGACCCCGGGCCTCGATACCAACGCGACATGGGAGGAGGAGATACCCGAGCAAAATAAGATCACGAAGGACGCGGTGAGAAAGATGATGGAGAGACAGGAGAGGGAGCGACAGGAGGGGAGCCTCGGGGCGGATGAGACGTTGTTCCCAGAGGGGGCGCCCCAGAGACACATAAACTGGAAGAAAGAAGACTACGAGCTGTTCGTGGGGCACGGACACGGGGCGAGCGCGATCAGAGTAGGGGAGCTACAGGAGGACCCCCTAACGCGCTTCCTGCTCCGATACGACGAATTTGAGACGGGGGGAGAGCTGACGGACGGCAACGGGAAGCGAATTAAGATGGGAAAAGACAGCGAGCCGCTGCGGTCGGGGAAGGGACGAGCCTTGAACGTGAAAGTAGCGCAGACATGCCTCGCGCTGCACGTCTCACACCAGTTCACACACTTTGCGGCGACGGACGGAGGAAAGGACCATGAAGACAAAAGGGCGGAGGATGGAAAGTACGTGCCGAACCCTAGGGTGGCGTACGGCGTGTTCGAAGGACCGACACGATTCGGAAAGAGCGTCCCGGGAGACGCACAGGTAAAGGATCCCAACGGAATCGGACCCTGTGAAGAAGGGGAGATACGGATAGCGTTTGGGGCGGGAATGTGGGGAGGAAAGCTGCCGAACATGTGGGAGCCGATAGACGCGGAGATGTACGCGATACTCGCATACTTACGCAAAATGGCGAGCGCGAGCGACGCGCAAGCGCGGCGGTGCTTAGTGCTATGCGACTGCAAACCCGCGCTGCAGCAGATTGAGAATGCGCACCGCAAAGGGATGCCAGAAGGCCTGAGGGACTGGGAGAGAGGCTCGTGTGTTTGTTTCTTAGTCGTACACTAGGTCTCTTTCCTGCTTTTTGGTACAAGACGAGGGATGTGTGAGACTTGAGCCTTAGAATACTCTCTTGCATATATAGAAACCTTAGTACACTTGTGGCACCAACTGATCGAGGTGTGTAGCACAGAGAGGAGCACTTCTTCGGGCTTTTTTGGCAGAGGGGTTGGGGAGCGGGCAGGGTGGCTTGCTCATGGCTGTGTGGTAACATTCCTGGTGAACACCCTTCTTGCAGCCATCTTTGGAGCAAGCCAGCACCTGCCCATCCGAGATGTGGCAAAAGCTGCAGCACCGCGGGCGCAATGCAGGACCAGATACAGCTGCTCCTCCTTCTATTGAGAGGCGGGCTGGACCCCTTGAGGCAAAGATCCCCAGCCTAGCCACACTCGGAAGCTGGCTGCTAAATGGCCGCCGGCGGGTTGGCGGTTGCATGGGCGGAGGTGGCGGGGGCGGAGGTGGCCAGGGCAACGGGGCCACCCCGACCGGCGGCTGCTGCGGCGGCTGCTGCGGCGGCTGCTGCGCCGGTTGCTGCGCTCCCACCGCGGGTGCAGGGGCTGCGGGGTGGGGGAGAAGCGGGTGCAGCGGCCCGTCGACGTCGCGCAGCTCGCCCGACGGGAGCTTGACGGTGTAGTAGTCCCCTTCGTCGTCCCAGTGGATTCCCGTCACGGTCACCACCTGGCTGCGGTAGAGCGCGCGGCTGCCGATTTCGATCGCCGCAGGCGGAGCCGGCGCCGCCGCCGGAATCACTGTGACATCGTCAACCTCGGTGCCCGCCGGTGCGGGGGCCGCGGCCGGTGCGGGAGCCGCGGGGGCGGGAGCGGCGGCGGGCGCTGGCGCAGCTGCGGGCGATTGCTCGGCGAACAATTCATGTAAGCCAAACGGGTCCTCACTGTCGTCATCAGCGGCATCGGGCGGTGCAGCGTCGGGCGGTGCGGCGTCGGCGTCGGCATCGGGCGGTGCGGCGTCGGCGGGCGCCTCGGCGGGCGCCTCGGCAGGCGCCTCGGCGGGCGCTTCAGCAGCCGCTTCGGCGGGCGCTTCAGCAGCCGCTTCGGCGGGCGCTTCGGTGGATGCGGACGCGTCGGGCAGCGGCGCCTCCTCGCCCGTGGCGATCCTGTGCGCCCGCTCGAAGGCGTCGAGCTCGTCGCGCAGAAAGACGCAGAGGAGCAGCGGCGGGCTGGCAGGCGCGAGGATATGGGCGCTCACCTGTGCGGGAAGGGGGGGGTTTAGCGCGGAGCTCCCTCCTCGTGTTCCCCGCCTCTGGAGGCACCTCTCGAGGCAGCTCCGCCGCCGCCGCGCCGAGCGCGTCCATCGTCAGCGGCGCAATCTCGTCGGCAAAGGGGCCGGCAAAGATGCCGCCGGAGATGGGCAGCAGCCTCAGCTGTGTCGGGCCGCCCTCGCCGCTCGCCGCCGCGTGGAACTCGCAGAGCACGTTCTTGTACGCCGCGGCGAGCTCCTTCTGCGCCTCCTCGCGAGAGTGCTGGCTGCCGTCATCGCGCCTGGACGAGGCGGCGGCCGGGCGGCGCGCGGCCGGTGAGGCGCGGCCCGCGCGGCCGGCGGCGCGGCGAGACGGCGGGAGGGGCGGCGCACCGGCAGTTGAAGTTCGGACCGACGGTGTGGATGCAGTGGAGGGGTCCTCCCTCCTCCTGTGGGTACGCGTGGTGCTTTGCGAGGCCGACCGCCGTCACAGCCTCGCGCACCGGCTCCGGGAAGGCGTCGTCGTCGCGGATGCCGAGAAAGTCGTAGATGGCTCCCGACGCGCCGCCCGCGCCGCCAGGGCCGGTGCGCTGGATGAAGGGCAGCCCGGCCGGGTCGCAAAACACAACGCCGGCGTCGGGAGGGCCAGCCCGGTCCACGACGCCCTCGCCGCGCACGAGCTGCTCCCCTAGGACGGAGTACGGCACAACCTGGACGCGCTGGAGGAGGTCCAGGGCGGGGCCAGCTGCGGCGCCGGGTATGTTTGCCCTTGGATGGTGATCGAGCTCGTCTATGTCTTCACGACAGATGGTCGACTCGCCGTCTGGAAAGAGTATTGGTCGCCGGTGGTTGACGTTTCCCACAATTAGACGCTCTTTCCAGTTGCTGGGAAAGCCATCGCTGAAGTGAGATAAAGCGGTGTGACTGAGGAAGGCGAGCCGTTGGCGTGCACCGAAATTGAGGCTGCCAACTAGGATGTAAACCTCTCTCCCACCACCCTTCTCGCACACGAGCCGGTTGTCGTCTGCCCGCGAGATGATTGGCCCGCTGCGCCAGAGAACACCGTCGCAGTCTCCTTGGACGCACGCCCGCAGCTCTCCGTCAACCTCGTCAATCACTGGATGCCAGTTCCTGATCTCTCGGATGGGCAGTGTGCTCCAATCTCTCGGATGGGCGGTGTCCTTTGGGCTGCCAGCGTGCTCGCTGCCAGCGTTGCCGCTCCAATCATCCTCTTCATGTGCGCAATGCGAGCCGCCGCCACCGCTGTCCGATGCGGAGGGCAAATGCGCGCGTGCACGCGCCACTGCGTCGAGTCTGTGTCGCAAGCAATCGAGAGAAGCCTGTGAAATGTCAGCATCGCGCTTAAGTGTGCGCTGCAACGCAGCGACAGCATACTTTGCCTCTCCGAGCATATACGCTCGCGCCGACAAAGGGTCAGATCACAAGGAATTTTCTTTCGCTTCGGTGGTACCCGGTAGCCTTCCATCTCCATCGCACAATTCCAGTCCGTGGCCCCGCTTCCCTTTCTTTTGCGTTTTACCACAGCCGGGCGCGTCGGCTCGTTGCGCGATACATCGTGCAGCCCTCTGAGTTGCTTGTGGTGGATGACGTTGACAAGACAGAGAGAGACAGTGGTGCTCCAGCGGCGAGCGGTCGCCTCCGCCAGCGCTGTTCAGTGTGCGAGGTGCGGCGTCAACTACTTGGAAGGACGCGCAACCTGCCGTTTTTGCAAACCAGGCAACCAGTGCGATCGGCACTCGCTCATAGAGATCAACTTTTCCTGCAGTGCCGACGCAAACTGGCGAGCTGTCTGCGGCGCCGCCAGCAGCGGATGCAGGCAGCAACTCAAGGCAAACTTCCAAGAGTCGGCTTATAAAGCGGGAAACTGGTCCACAAGGTACGGTTGGATTGGTATCCCAGAAGCCGAGATCTCGGGCCGCATCTTTCACATTGTGCATGCGAGTCGCTCCGGCGTGGCAAACGCTCGTTCGCCAGCGACGTCCCACGCACAGTCGGCCGAGGCCGCCGCAGCGGGCGTTGCCGCCGGCGGCACGCCGCCCAGCGCCGCCGCCCCTGCCGCCGCAGCGGGCAATGCCGATGGCATTGTGCAGAGCAGCTCGCCCAACGCCGCCGCCCCTGCCGCCGCAGCGGGCGCTGCCGCCGGAGGTGCGCCGCCCGCTGCGGCCGCAGGGGCGGTGGCGCTGGGCAAGCCGCTCGACTCGTCCGTGGCGTCGAGCGCGGCGGCGGTGGCGGCAGGGTCGGCGGCATTGGGCGGCGCGCCGGCGGCGGCAGCGCCCGCTGCGGCGGCAGAGAAGCATTCCCCAGAATGCCTCGAGACTGCGTCAGCTGTTCCCACAGCAGGCTGGAAGCACCTCGCCAGCAGAAAGAATGCGTGGCAGCAAAATCCAAAATTCTATGTTTGGATTTGGGGGTTGGATGTTCATGTTGTTCTTTCTATAATACTGGCACGACAAGGCGTGGCCGCACTCACAGAGTAGATAGAAAGGCGAAGAACAGCCAGGCTCGAGGAGGACACACATCGGCACGGAAAGGCAAACAAAACAGAGGACCGTTGGGTTTGTACTATTAACAACGAAGGCGCTCTCAAAACAAAATCTCTCTCTCTCGGAAAGGCAAAACGAAAAGGAAAGGAAAACAAAAAAATCGAGCTTCCTGTTGGCGCCGCAATTTCTTGGTGTGACTGCTCCTGTGGTGCGGGCGACGGCTTCTGAGGATGTGAGGAAGCCGTCGCCCGCGCCTCGCCTGTCGCGTGAATCGTAAAGAAAGAAAGAAAGAAAACAGACAACCCAAGGGAGGGATGGGAGGACGGCACGCCGCCACCACACAGGGATTTTAAGGAGAGGTGTGTGGTGCGCTATCGCGTGAATCGTGTCGTGGGAGCGCTAACTTGTAAAATTCTTTTGCCCCGCGCTGACCAACACGGCCGCAGCGATCGCCGGGCCTATTCGAAGAGGCCGTGGCCTGCGCCGTCGTGCTGCACCGCCGAGGCCGGGGTGCCGCTGCGCTGGGTGCAGCCACTTGGTCCTCGAGCGAGAGTCCAGCGTTCGGCAGGCGAGGTTTGCCGCCGAGCCAAAGGTGCTCATGATCACCGGGCCCATGGAATTTCACCCATACGACCTGCCGCTGCCGAACCAGATCTTGCCCTGTGCGATTCTCAACGAGGAGGCGACGGGTCTTGTGGCCGAGCTCGAAGCAAAGGGCAAGGACTCGGCGCTGGGGAAGCTCGGCTATGAGATCAAGGAGCAGAAGAACGTCTTCATGTGGGCGATGTGGGTCTCCATCTCCGCATACCTCAAGGACTTCGGGTACCGGCAGTCGGTCCAGGTGCAGTACCAGGCCGTGCCGCAGGACGACGGCTCTCTCGGCGACAACGAGCCGAAGCCGGTCAACGTCTTTAGCGTGCCGCAGGCGGCGCTCCACTCCTCTCCTCCGCTCCACTCCACTCCTCTCCTCCGCTCCACTCCACTCCTCTCCTCCGCTCCACTCCTCTCCTCCGCTCCACTCCGGTCCGCTCCTCTCTCTCCACTCCGCTCCGCTCCTCTCTCTCCACTCCGCTCCGCCCTCCCTCCCTTCGCTCCGCTCCATCTTGCCTCAGTGAAGAAGGGCGCCCCCCCGCCTGCCGCAGGCGGGCGTGCCGCAGGCCGAGGAGGCCACCTTCTTCGCCCCCTGGCTCGGCTGCCGCTGCTCGTGGCCGTGCACGCAGCAGTGCTGGTACTTCCTGCTCGGCGCGCAGGCGTCGCCGCCACCGCCGCCGCCATTCCCCACCGCCGCCATCACCGCCGCCGCCACCGTCGCCACCGCCGCCGCCGCCGCCGCCTCAGCCGCCGCCGCCTCAGCCGCCGCCTCCGCCGCCTCTGTGTGTAGTGCCCACGCCCCGCGTGCATGCGCGCCCCCGACGTGGGACGTGGGACTGGCCACATCTCGGCCACATCTCGGCGGACTCTCGGCGGTATCTCGGCGATGTCTCGGCGATGTCTTGGCGCGCAGGTGCTGCAGTGGGTCGCCGTCATCTTTTGCCTCATCCTCGTGGCCTTCGAGATCCTCCTCCTCGAGTGCATGATGGTGGAGAACTTTTTGGCGGAGGTGCCCCACACCCTCACCTGGGTCGAGTGGTGGTACCTCGACGAGCCGTTCCTGCCGCGCTTCATCTGGATCGTCGGCAAGCTCATCGTGATCCCGCTGGCGATCGGCGACGCGATCAACAGCGAGCCGGTCAGAGCTCGCTCGTGCAGGGGCGCGAGGTTGCGCGAGGTGACCCGAGATTACCCGAGATTAGCCGAGGTTAGGTCAGCTCGCTCGTGCAGGGGCCCGACCTGCGCATCCTGCTGCGCTCGCTCGCGAGCCGGTACGAGGGCCAGACCTACGCCTACTGCACCGTCGTCTTTTGGGGCATCCTGACCGAGCTGCTGCCCGAGAGTACCCGAGAGTACCCGAGAGTACCCGAGAGTACCCGAGAGTACCCGAGAGTACCCGAGAGTACCCGAGAGTACCCGAGAGTACCCGAGAGTACCCGAGAGTACCCGAGGTTAGGCATCCTGACCGAGCTGCTGTCCGTCGTCGTCATCTCGTACTTTGCGCTGGTCACCGCCATCCTCATCTCGGCCGAGAGCACCGGCAACGCCCCCTCCGACTGATCCCGCACCACCCACGGACCTGCACCCACATTGGGTTCGATCCTCCAGAGGTGTGGTACTAGGCAACGCCCTCTCCGACTTCGGAATCATCTTTGCCATCTTCGGCTTCCTCCAAGCGACCGACAGCCGCGGGATGGGCTTCATTGCCGGCGCGGCGTGCCTCGACCCGACGACGTACCTCGCGACGACAAAGTGCGTGTGGACGGGCTTATGTTGCCGCCGGCGTGCATCTCGCCACATCTCGGCCACATCTCGGCCACATCTCGACTAGGTATGTGGACGGGCCTCGCGTCAAAGTCGTGCGGCGGACGTACCGCTACATCCTGTTCTGGTGTGTGAGTAGACATCGGGCGGGGGGGGGGGGGGCGGGGGGGGGGCACCCACCCTGCAGCACACTCAGGGCGAGGGACTCCAGCACATTCCACGCCGCAGGGCTAGCACGCACACATGGTGAGGCGGCCGATGGACTACGACCGACAAGCTTGCGTGGAATGTGCCATCGGTCAACTACATGGCAGCGAAGTGCCCTTCCGAGACACTTCCGAGACCCTCCCTAGGTGGATCGGGCTGTGGACTTTCGCCCTGATGATCCTGTTCCACGCCTACGGCCCTAGATGCGGGACACACAGACGCGTGGACTCAGCTGTCTTCTCGGTGCTTTCGTGGCCCTTATCATTCACGGTCGGTCCTTCCTAACCCTAACCCCAACCCTAACCCTAACCCTAGCCCTAGCCCTAGCCCTAGCCTGTGCTGGATTCATGAGTGTAGGTCTACTACACGCCGCTGTACTCGTGGGTGGTCCCCGCCTCCAGCACCGACGGAGACACTTCCGAGACACTGCCGAGACACTTTCGAGACACTCCCTAGGTGGTGCCCGTCTCCAACATCTACTTTGCGGTCATCTGGCAGACGTATCCGTACTGCCTCGACGGCTGGCCGATCTGCTTCCCCCACGGCGGCCCGTGCCTCTTCTGGGCGCAGTTTGGGACGAGCCTCGCGTGGACGTCCCTCTTTGTGCTGCGGTATGGCTGCTTCCTCTTCCCGTGCGCCTGCGCGCCAGAGCTGCCGGGCTGGTTCTTCTTCCCGCCCTCCAATCACCTCGAGAGTCCGCTCGGAAGGCAGGGCCAGTGGGACACGCGCTACATTGCGCTCTTTGCCGAACGCCTCTTTGGACGCTCGGGCATCGGTTGGGACTGGGACAGCTGCGAGTGGGAGCCAAAAGACATCGACTACGAGCGCTTCTACCACGGGCCGCAGCAGACCGCCGACCAGCGCGCGGCAGGCTGGGAGCAGCGCCTCGAGCTGCTGGAGGCGCGCGTGCTAGGGAGCCAAGGCGCCGGGCAAGGGGTGGGCGGCGGCGTGGGGAGCCAGTTGAGACATACGTGGTGAGGCGTTGGGCCGAGTCTCGTCTCACTGTTGGAGGTAGACTTACTCGTACTCTACGGTCGTTGTACTGGTTAGTGCGTACTTGCATGTCCGATGGCAGGTTGTCCTTAACGCTAAAGGTGTGACAGCGTCAGCGAGCGTGGAGCGGTCTATCATTGATACGATCATAAAGAGCCTGACCGGCGCAGACCGGCGGCGAGGCGCGAGCGCTTCCGGTGCCAATAACTTGATTCGTAGATGCGCGTCTCCCCCTCCGTGGCCCTCCCCCTATGTGCCGCCACCCCCCTCCAATCCGTAATTCCGTAAAATCGCGCGAAAAACGCCCTAATCGAGCTGGAGAGCGGCCCCCAGCCGCGTGGGAGCGTGCCCCAGCTAGCAGGAGGCGTTAGACGAGCACAGAGCGCAGCAGACAGGACGGCGGCGACGGCGGACATGGCAGAGACGAGTGTGAGACAAAGGGCGGCGGGGATGGAGGGCGGGAGCGACGGGGATGGTGACGGTGACGGTGGCGAGGGAGAGGAAGGGGGTCCATTAACACCAGACAGCGAGAGGGGCAGGGAGGAAAGGGGGAGAGAGGAAGCCAACGCGACGTGCGCAGAGGATGAGGATATAAACTGGGACGACGCAGCGGAGGGGATAGGCGAGGGAATCGAGGGACCGGAGGGCTTTCGCGACAGCGACGATGACGACGAAGAAAGGGGAGGGGACGGAGGGGCGACACGCAGGAGGGGCGAAATCGCTAACGGCCCGAGCAGAGAGGGCGACGGCGGGGCACGAGGGAACAACGGAGACGCTACCGATGACGCGAACCGAGGCACGGACGCCGGTGGGGACGGGGAGGGCGACAGCGACGTCGAGGTTGACGCAACCGTATCGAGAGCGCCACCCAAAGGGGGGCGGACAGCCATGGAGGTCACCGAATGGAGGGCGAACGGCACGATACGAAAAGGCAGGGCGAGGCGGATGGAGAAAGAAGTGCCGAGAAGGCCATGGTGGAGGGGAGGGACGGGAGGACGAAAGAAGGGCGGGGAGGACGAGCGGCCCGCACAGACCGCGAGCAGACAGCGCCTGCTGGCCATTTCGAGACATTCGCCAAGAACGCTAGCTACATGGGAGGGCTTCGTGAAGGATGGATTGAAAAACATTCGAACAAAGAAGAGGCGACGGGAGGAACCGGCGGAGGATGCACACACACACACACACACACACACACACACACACACACACACACACACACACACACACAGAGGGGCGAGCCGAAAGACGATAGAGAGGCCGCGGATGCGAGCGCGATTCGTCGACCAGGGAAAGCCGGTCCGACCCCCCGGGGAGGGGAGGCGATATAACCCAACGTCGCCGCCCTCGCCCGGGGAGTCGGACACGGGATCGCCACCCGCGGAGTCAACGGGATCAGACAGAGAAGGCGAGACGGCGGCGAAGCCGCGGTCGAAGAAGTATAAGAGGGGAAGGCGGGCTCCGCAGCCTGACCATCGGAAAGCGAACAGGAGGGAGGACCGGGAGGAGAGGGGAGCCCTTTCGGATGGGGGGGTGGGGAGATCGGGCGGAGGGGCCCTGAGTGGCGATGTCGGGTGAGAGTATACGTCATGCTCGTGTCTGGTGTTTACTAGCTCCGAGTAGAGGGGGCGTTCCGCCGCTAGGGGACACCCAACCAAAGCGCAGAACCAACCCTCGGAGACTCGTGTTTATTTTACGGCCCTTTCCCTGCGAACGCGCACCCCCCCTTAGGGGTCAGGGCTCTCTAGCCCGTAGCCCGATGCCGATCATCCGGCCCGCTTGTGCGCTTCTTAGTTAAGCTCTCCCCCCGGCCCTGGATGTGAGGTTACTAACTGCACACTCCGCCAAAGTGCGCCCTAAGCTGCCCCGGCTCGGCTCAGAGCCTCCGTCCGGGCTCAGGACAACCGCAGTGCTCAGTGGGCTCGCGGGGGGGCGGCTCGGTCCGTCGGTCGGCTTTCCCCTCGCGGCCGGGCGCGGCGGCGGGGGACCGCGCGGGATCCCGCCGAGATCCGAACTTGACCTGGCTGCTGTCTACTGACGTAGAATTACCAAAACGTCGGGAATGGGTCGCTGCCTCGCACCTCTAGAGTAGTGTCACTACGCTGCACCTCCGCCGCCACCCTTCCTGCGGCGCCGGCCTCAACCTCCATCCCCCGCAACCCGCTATCGCTCCCCTGCACCTCTGCCTCCTCCTCCGCCTCGTCGTCCCATGGCGAAGCAGCACCCGCCGCCGCTTCAGCCAACGCCGCCGCCGCCTGCTCCGCTGCGCGAGCCTGCCGCCTCGCCGCCCTCTGCTCGCTCGCGGAAGGCGGCGGGTCGGAGAGCAGCGAGAGAGACGGCAGCGGCAATGTCCGCCGGGTCAAAGCCGTCCTCCGCCTCCTCGTAGCTGCTGGCCTCGGAAGGCCCTGCTGCGCCTTGCGGCGGTGCTTGCTGCGGCGGCGGCTCGAGCAGGCGGACGGCCGTGTCCCGGAGGTGCCGCGCGCGCGCCAGCGCCGCCTCCTCGGCGGTGGCGAAGAGGCCGAGAAAGTTCTGCTTGCCTCCAGACCCCACCCTCAGCTCGTACTTCTTGCTGCTTCGCTCCTTCGGCTTGAAGGTCACGCCCCTGTAGCCGCTGTTGCTGCCGCTGCTCTTAGTCAGAGTCAGGCCCTCCCTCTTTGCCTGCCGGACTGCCTCGGCGGCAGAGGTGGGCGGCGGCGGCGGCGGCGAGGTGAGATCGCTGGTGTCCCTGCCCGCCTCCCTGCGGGCGTAGAAGAGCGCCGCCTGCTCGGCGGTGGCGAACCAGCCGAGGTAGAGACTCTTGCCTTCAGCCGTCACCTCCAGCTTGTACTTCTTGGTGCCTCGCTCCTTCGGGCGGTAGCAGACGCCTTTGTATCCGCTGGTGCTGCCGCTGGTGACCAGGGTGAGGCCCTCCCTCTCCGCCTGCCGTATGGCCTCGAGGCCATCGGCAGTGGGAGCAGCGCGGGGCTGCAGCTGCTTGGCGGCGTCGGCGCGGCCGTACTTTGAGCGAGCGTAGGCGACGGCCGCCTCTTCGGCGGTTTCGAAGTAGCCGAGGTGGACGCGCCTGCCGTCGTCCTGCGCCTGCGCCACGAACTTCTCTCTGCTGCGGTTGTACGTCACGTTCTTGTACCCAGTCGTGCTGTTCTTGAGGATGGCCGGGATCAACATGACGCGCCCGCCCCCGCGCCCGCTCGGGCTTTGAGGTCAAGGATGAGGTGTTCGAAAAAAGTCCTCATGTGAATCTAGCCCGATCCCGATCATCCGGCCCGCTGGGTGCGCTCCTCAGCTCCCCGGCCCTGGATGTGAGGCTAATGACTGCACTCCAAGTGCTCCAAGTGCTCCAAGTTCTCTTATCTGCGTGCAAGAAATTGAAATCGACTGAAAGGACACACAAACAAATATCCTCTCTCTCTCTCTCTGAAAGGCGGCTGTAGGGATGAGGCCACAAAAGAGGCGCGCGAGGCAAGGAGGAGAATAGGAGAACGGAGAGACTGGGACGACTGGAAACAAGAAGACAGTGAGCCACCACAGACAGGCGTCATTGCACGTTGGCGCACATACTGAGCGGCAGCTGCGCTGGAAATAAGTAAGGAAGAGGCGCGTTACTTCATGCGGAAGCTTGACAAACACACGGCGAGGGCGACAGCAAGAGTCGAACGGGCGGCGCCGGACTCAAAAGACACCGCCACATTCCTGGAGACGATCGAGGGGTCCCGTACCATGCGGAATCGACCTGCGGCCGGGGGGGGCTGAGCACGCGCACGCGGCCATGCGAGCGCCGCGCGACTTCAGGGCGACGTCGCGAGGGGCGCGGCTCGAGGTGGGGTGTCGGGCCGCCAGACGAGAGCGGCCCTGAGAGCGGCCCTGTGCATGAGACTTCAAGATTCGGTTCCATCGTTAGAGGGGTGTCGGGCCGCCAGACGAGAGCGGCCGTCGCGCGACGCCGCACTGGGTCACGATGATGACGCAGGTTCGTCACACATCGATCTCCCCATATCTCCCCATAGCTCACGATGATGACGCAGGGTCGTCATCCTAATGGGAATTGGTTCTTCTCTACCTCAGTGGCGGTCACGGCGACGCCGGAGATCTGCCTTCTCTACCTCATTGAGTGATGTATTCCTAATCGGTTGGGTCACAACGACGCAGGAGATCGACTTCTCCATCCTCTCCGCGCCGCTCACGCTGCGGGCGAGTGCAGCCAGATGCGGAACAACTTCTCCCCATATCTCCCCATACCTCCCCAGATCTGGAGGCCTAGATGGGGAGCACAGGTCTTTGTTCTCAGCGTTGTACTCCGAGCAGTTGGCACCTAGCACACGCCCATGACGCGTCCACGACACGTCCCATGAACAGGCGAGCCCGCTGTGGCTCGGACTCCGCTCCACGCCGCCAACGGCGCGGCTGCCGGCGGTGGACAACTCGCAGCAGCTGCCGCCGTCGCTGGCGATCACGTCGCTCGGGTTCGGGTTGAGCATCTGTATCGAGGCGGGCGAGTTTGGCGTGCTGGATGTGCCGCTGCAGGCGACCAACGTCGGCGCAGAGTACTTGAGTTGGGCGTGAGAGGGAGGCCCTGCTCGCCACCTCGAGCCAGTACGGATTTGTGTCGCGGTTTGTGATGCCAAAAACCTGCAGTGAGGAAAGGAGAAAATGCGAGAATACTGACGTACTTATACGTACCCGGGACATCAACGGTGTCGGAGGATCGCGCTCCCTGTACACGGCGCGCGCTGCGCTGAGTGTCGTGCACACTGCTCTCACTGTGCCAAGCTCGACCAAACGGCGAGCGAGCAGGGCGTGGCGCGTGAGGCGCTGCCCCTCGCTCATGCCCGGACCTTCTCGAGCTCCGCGTCGCGCGCCGCCACCGCCCCCTTGAGCTCCGCCACCTGGTCGAGCGCGTCGCCGAGCAGCCCCTTGGCCACGCCAAAGTCGCGCAGCTGCTCCACGCCGCCGCTCGCCCGCACCTCGGCGGCGTGGTCGGCCACGAAGCGGCGGCACTGCGCGAGGAGCCGCCCGTCGCCCAGCGTGTGCGCCGCCTCGAGCAGCGGCACGGCGGTCGCCGGCGCGACGCTCTCCTGCAGCGCCTGCGCGCAGAGCAGCTCGAGGCGCGGCACCTGGTACATCTGTGCCAGCTGCCGCAGGTCGAGCGCGCGCTGCGCCCTGCCCTCCTCTTCGCCGAGGTCGAACTGGTCGGTGAGGAGGTAGCGGACTAGGGCGGTGAAGCTGGCGAGGTCGGTGTGGGGCACCGTGACCTCGGCGGCGTCGCGCTCCTTCATGCCGATGCCAAACATGGTCCGAAAGACCGGGGACCGGGCGCAGAGGTTGGCCTTGGTGACGTACTCGATGCGCTCCTCGTCGTCGCCGACCAGGAAGGTGACTTTCCCCTCTGGGAGGGAGGCGTCGCCCCACGTCTTCGCCATGTCGGCGGAGAAGGTGGAGGGCGGAACGACGATCGGGGCAAAGGAGGGAGGAGGAGGAGGCGCCGCCAGGCAGACATGGCGGAGGCCTCCTTCCGAACCGACCAACAGCGTGCTGCCGTCCGGGCTGAGGGCGACTTCAGTTGGGCCTACGAACTCCGCCGCGTTGCCCACGCCATCGGCGCTGCCCATGGTGCCACTGCCCGCGACCGTCGTCACCTCTCCAGTCGCCACCTCCATCCGCCGGATCTTGTGGCTGCTGCCGTCCGCCACAAACAGCGCGCTGCTGTCTGGGCTGATGGCAAGGCCACATGGGTTGTAGAACTGCGCCGCGTCGCCCACGCCATCCGCGTCGCCAGAGGCGCCGCTGCCCGCGAGCGTGGTCACCGCGCCCGTCGCCACCTCAACCTGCCGGATCTTGTCGCTGCCTTGGTCCACCACAAACAGCGCGCCGCCGTCTGGGCTGATGGCAATGCCGGCTGGGCCGCAGAACCCCGCCGCGTCGCCCACGCCATCGGCGCTGCCCGTGGTGCCGCTGCCCGCGATCGTCGTCACCTCGCCAGTCGCCACCGCAACCCGCCGGATTTTGTTGTTGTTATAGTCCGCCACGAACAGCGCGCTGCCGCCTGGGCTGATGGTGATGCCAGCTGGGCAGCAGAACTGCGCCGCGACACCCACGCCATCCGCGTCGCCCTCGTCGCCGCTTCCTGCAAGCGTGGTCACCTCGCCCGTCGCAACCTCCACCCGCCGGATCTTGTGGTTCTCATGGTCGGCCACAAACGCTGCGCTCCCGTCCGGGCTGGCGGCAACGGTGTAGTATTCGACACTTGCCGGCAAGGCTGCCACATGGCGCACGCGCCCGGCCGCCGATACGTGCAGCAGCGAGTCCTTCGTCGCGACGTACCAGGCGCCCGCGTGCTCGCTCGCGACGCCAACGCGACTGAGGGATGCCAGAGGGCCGTCCTCACCCTCGAGCGTCAGCGTGGTGACCTGGCCGAGGACGCGCGCGCCAAAGATGGGCGCCTCGAAGCCATCCGCGACCGGCACGGGCTCATCGTCCTCCTCCTCGCCGCCGCCGCCGGTGCGGGCGCGCTTGCCGGCGGTGGATGCCATGCCACAGAGTGGATTCGGGACAGGGCTTGTGGGGTATGCGCAATCAACGGCGTCGCGAAGCGGTACTGCGGCCAGGGCGCGCTGCACCGGGCCAACCTGCGGCCGTCGCCACGTGCGGCGGGGCTCACCGCGGGGCAGCGCGCCGACGACGTCGAATGCGCCGCCGTGGCATCGCGGCGCCGACGACCAGGCTCAGAGGATGACCCCGGGTAAGCGTTCCCGTGCCTCGACAACTGCCGCTGGTAGGCGCGCCGCGCCGAACCATGGCGGGCGCGCCGCGGCCGCGCGCAACCTTCGTCACAATGCCAACCGCGCGCGGCCGTCGACCGGCAAGCACACGCCTCGACTTGGACACAGTGTTCCGAGGGCAAGGGAGAGGGGCTGGCTCCTAGCCCGAGAGGGGAGCTTCCGAGACCCACTACATGACCACGCACGCATCATCCCGCGGCCTGGCGGTCGGCGGGATTGCAACCAGTCTTCGCGTGCCGCCTGTCGTTCGCTCGGGCGCCTTGGGCGTCGGGGTGGCGAGCAGGGGACGCGGCTCTGAGCGCCCAGCGACGCGTGCCGGATGGAGTCCGGCCGCGGGTGACTAGGGAAGTTCGCTCAGGATGTGTGGCAGCCGCCCTGTTGGCTGAGTGTCTTGTCTTGTGGTTCTGTGTGTCGCTCCTGTGTGACCGTCATCGCCCGTCTAGCGTCCACCCATACCGCGTTGGTGTCCCAGTCGTTGGTCGGACTGTGTTTCGCCTTCCCATCAATCAATCAATTGGTACACGGCGCGCGCTGCGCTGCCACACCCCGCACGCTGCTCTCACTACAGTGCCAAACGGCGAGCGATCGCAGGGCGCGGGGCGCTGCCACTCACTCATGCCCGTGTTGCCGAGCCGGTGCCCTGTGCCGAGTGGTGAAGTTTGTGTGAAGGAGGTGTTTTCTTCTTCTCAATGCCACGGCTGTGAAGTTGTAAACTTGACGGTTCCGGCGGCGACGGTCACGCTGCGTGCAGATCCTCCTGCACGATTCGGCCCGCCACGCGGTGGCCCACTTCCTCGCCTTCACCCTCCACAAGGAGGACGAGTGAACTACAGGTAGTGGGGAAGCCTTTCCTGCTGAACAAGCTCCTCTTGTAGCTCGATCGGTCACACCGCCATCGCCGTCGGGGAGAGGGGGGACATACTGCTTCACCTTCAGCAGCGTGCACCTCGATCCTGTACCGTGTTTGTTATGACCCCCCCCAATGACCACACCAGTGAGGGAGGGCGAGACGATCGAGGGGTCCCGTACCATGCGGAATCGACCCTATCAAGTGCTCAAGTGCTCAAGCGGAAGGCAGCCTCGATTGCCATACAGACATGGGTGCGAAACAACGACAAGACCAAGGCACGGGCAGAGGAACGAGAGAAGAATATAGGGTGGATAAAGCGCCTGTTCACGGCATGGAGGGTGAGCCACGCCGAACGCAAGGAAGCCGGGGAAGACGACCCCGAGGAGGACGAAACACCTGTGCTTAGGGTACCCCTAGGCTTAAAAGGGTGGGCCCTGGGGCGCCTGCGGCTTAAACGGCTTAAACCTGCCTAGGCAGGTTTTAAGAGCTGCTGGGCCGCCGAATCCTTAAACGGTCTTAAACGCTTAACCCTTTTACGTACACATTTCGAGCGAGTGAAAACCAACTCCTGAGCACGGCGCCGCAGGCGCCTGTTGATAGGTCCAGGTGATAGCCCTGGATGGGCAATGCATTCGCCTACTTGGGCCTCAGATCGCCCGACCGCGTCCCGGTGCTCTGTGGTCGGATTTGTGACGCCGCCGCACCGCGCCGCGGCCGGCGGGGGGCCCGCCGGAGGACGAGGATGGCCGTGACGGACCGGGACGAGCTCTGGGAGGTTCAGTGTCAGTGAGTATATTGTAGAGACCACCCAGGTGCTCAATATCTTGACTGAGAGCTAAGCCAGGGGAGGCGATGCGGGGGCCGTACAGCAGCTTGATGGTGCTTCGCCGGCGTAGAAGCGGCCGCGGAGGGCTCCGGGTGCCTGAAAAAGACGGATTTACGTGGGCTGTGGGAGATTTACTGTCGACTCAAACGACACTGTGGCGTAATCCTCTCATACATGGCTAAATATTTACCGAGCCGTTTTAAAGTTCCACCGCTACGACTGGAGATCTATCGAGATTTGTTCTCCAGGAACCTTATGAAGCAAAAAAGGGTTAAACGGTGCGGGAGAGCTCCCGAGATCGATGGTCCGGGAGGCTCCCGGTAGACGCCGGAGGCCGGGAAGCTGGCTACAGTCAGCTAGCACGCGCCCCCTCTGCGAGTATGGCTTACAGATGTGTCTTCAGAGGCGGTTTTGTGCCTAATAACGGTGGTATTGGAGAAAACGGCGCGGAACCCAGCGACGCATGGGCCATGGCCGGTGAGGCCGATTTTCTTAAACGGTCTTAAAAGAGGGACCCCCCGTGCCTGCAATCTCTTAAATGGCAATTTCAGCCCCCCAATCTCCTCATTTCTTAAAAGGTCTTAAAAGTCCGGCCCTCAGAACCCTACAGGGGTACCTCCTCTTGGAAAAGTTATTTAGTACGACCCCGGTTTCGGACATCGGCGAACGATCGGAAGGGTGCCGCCTGCACACAAATGGAGTCCAGCGATGTGGGACCTCAGTCCCAGAAGCTTGGAGCTTCAGGCCGCGACCACGTGGCTAGGTGGACACTAAAGTGCCATTTTGGCGCCAAATCTTGGCGGGAAATGACACGTGGCTTGGCGGGAGTGTGGTGTGCTGCGCTGCTCGACAGCGCTGCTGTTGAGCGCCAGCTGCTGCTCCCTCCAGCCAGACGGCCGGGCCTGCGCAGCACGACCGCTGACCTTCCTCCTGCACCACAGGAGCGCGCCAAGGCGCGCGTCTGGGCAAGCAGTCCGTCTCATCGCGATGCGAGAGTCGACGCTGTGACGCCGCCGCTCGCCGGCTAGAATGACAGTGGCAGCATTCGAGTACGCGTCGAGCTGTGCGTACCAGCACTTGTATGCGAGCTCATTGTGTCCCTGAGCTACTGTGGGGTGCGTGGGCTCAGCTGCGGAGCACGTACTGGGCGGCGGTAGGGGGGTGATCCTAAATAACTTTTCCAAGAGGAGGTACCCTAAGCACCTGTGGTAATCCCGTCGTCAGCTGTCACGATGCACCCGAAGGGGACCCCAGCGCCAGCATCATCCGTGGAGGCACAAGTGTTCGAAGAGAGAGTGGACCTGAGCAACGATATGACTTGGCGGCAAATGATCGCAGTGGGCGTCAGAAGAGTCGTCCTTGCGCGAGGAGAGCTCGATAAACTCGAGGGGCCAAAATATGCCGCGAGGAGGGCGGAGTTGCGCCGAAAGGCGAAAGAGGGTGTGCGCTCAGGTCATCCAAGCAAATGACGCACTCGGTATGTTCAGCTGCAGCCGGTGCCGCCCTTGCTGCGGTAGCCGCCTCCACCTCCATCTCCGACTCCTCCTCGCTATAGCTCTCCACCTCCGCCTTCACCTCGTCGTCGCACGGCGGGGCAACACAAATCGCCGCCGCCCCCGCCCTCACCGCCTGCTCTGCGTGCTGCGCGCGCCTGCCGCCTCGCCGCCCTCTGCTCGCTCGCGGAAGGCGGGTCGGGGAGCAGCGAGTTAGCCACGGCGTCGGCAATGTCCGCTGGGTCGAAGCCGTCCTCCTCCTCGACGCTGCTGGCCTCGGACGGCCCTGCTGCGCCTTGCGGCGGTGCTTGCTCCGCGGCTGCGGCTCGAGCAGGCGGACGGTCGTGTCCCACAGGTGCCGCGCACGTGCCAGCGCCGCCTCCTCGGCGGTGGCGAACATGCCGAGGAAGACTTGCCTGCCGCCAACCCACACCGACAGCTGGTACTTCTTGCTGCCTTTCTGCTTCGGGCAGAAGGTCACGCCTTTGTAGCCGCTGTTGCTGCCGCTCGTAGCCAGACTCAGGCCCTCCCTCCCCGCCTGGCTGACTGCCTCGGCGCCAGCAGCAGAGGAAGGCACGGGTGGCGGCGGCGGCGGCGGCGGCGCGGTGAGATCGCTGGTGTCCCTGCCCGCCTCCCTGCGGGCGTAGAAGAGCGCCGCCTCCTCGGCGGTGGCGAAGAGGCCGAGGAAGACACGCTTGCCGCCAACCGTAACCTGCAGCTTGTACTTCTTGCTTCCTCGCTCCTTCGGGTAGAAGGTCACGCCTTTGTAGCTGGTGCTGGTGCTGCCGCTGGTGACCAGGGTGAGGCCCTCCCTCTCCGCTTGCCGTATCGCCTCGAGGCCAGCGGCAGTGGGAGCCGGGTGAGGCTGCAGTAGCTTGGCGGCGTCGGCGCGGCCGCACTCTGAGCGAGCGTAGGCGGTGGCCGCCTCTTCGGCGGTGTCGAAGTAGCCGAGGTGGACCATCTTCCCGCCATCCCTCACCTGCGCCTTGAACTTCTTGCTGCTGGGCGGTAGAAGGTCACACTTCTTGTAGCCAGTCGTGTTGTCCTTGCGGATGGCTGGGGTCAACACGAGGCGCTCGGTAGCCTGTGGCCCGACGAGTTCGCGCGAGCGGACATAACATTTGTAACCTTTGGCCAATTGTGGCGAAAAGAAAAAACTTCGCCGCCACAAAGTTCTGTGGTGGCGCAGCCAGGCCCGCCGTGCACGTCGATGCTCCTCGCCCTCTGCCTGGCCGCCGTTTCGTCCGGCGTCCACAAGAGCGGCGGGAAGAGCAGCAAGGAGTCGAGCAAGGGGCCGCCGAAGGAGACGTCGTCGGTGCCCCACCTGCCGCAGCACGTCCTGCAGGCGGTCTTGGACCAGTTTGACGCGCTCGCGCCGGACGGCAAGCTCACAAAGTCGGTGCTGCAGGCGGAGCTGAAGAAGGCGCTGGCGAAGCGGCACGAGGCCCCCTTTGGCCTCTTTGACGACCCGAGGCATCCTGGCTGCCCTCGCGCCATTGCGGAGGCCGGTGCGGGCGGCGCAGCAAACATCACGGGTTCCGACGGGACGAGCGGTGCAGCCTGGGCGGTCCGCGCGCTCGTGACTGGCAAGGAGATCGAGGCGAACTTCTCGGCCAAGGGCGGCCCCGCCGCGCTCACCGGCAGCTGGAACGGCAGCGCCATCAAGTGGGCGGACGGGAACGTGTGGACAATCCGGAGCAGTCCCGCGCCCGGCTGCGCCTCGGCTGTTGCGGTGTCGGCGACCGCCGCGTCGGTGCCCGCCGCGTCGGTGCCCGCCGCCGCGGTCGCCACCTCCGAGCCGGTGACGGCGGGGCCGGTGGCGGTGGCGGCGGTGGCGGCATCTGCTGCCGCGGAAGTGGGGCCGGTGGCGGCAACGGGGGCGGTGGCGGCGGGGGAGCCCGTGGTGGCGACGGCTGGGGCGGTGCCGGCGGTGGCGACAGCGGAAGCGACGGCAGCGGTGGTCGCTTCCCCGCCGCCGCCAGTCCCGCCCCCGCCCCCGCCCTCGCCCTCCCCCTCGCCTTCCCCCTCGCCCTCGCCCTCACCCTTGCCCCCACCCTCGCCCTCGCCCTCGCCCTCGCCCTCGTTGTCGCCGCCGCCGCCCGCGGCCGCCGCGGCCACAACGCGAGATCTCCTCGTCACCATCCCGCCCGGCGTGACCGCGGGCCAAGCCATCGTCACCAACTCCTAGAAGCGGAAGACGTGTTCGTGTATCCCCAACCAGCGCTCGAGAGGACACGTACTCCGCTGTACTCACACGTATTCGGCCGTACTCACTGTCTTCCTCTCCGTTGCACTCACGCCACGTGCTCTGAGTACGCCGCACAGTACCGTCTTCCCGCCCTCACGTCGCCGCCTTCACCCACGCAGGTCATCAACTCGCCCTTCGGAGGGCAGCTCCAGATCAGAGTCCCTGCCGGCGTTTCGGCCGGCCAGCAGCTTCGCGTGGCGGTGCCGGTGCCGGCGGGCACCCCGCCGCCGCCTCCCCCCGCCGCAACGATCGCAACGGCGGCCACGGTTCCCGCCGACAGCACACCGCCGCCGCCGTCGCCGCCGCCGGCGGCGGCGGCGCTGGCCTCGCCGCCGCCGCCGCTGGCCTCGCCGCCGCCGCCGCTGGCCTCGCCGCCGCCGCCGGCAGAGGCGGTGTCTTCCTCGCAGGAGGCGGCCGGAGAGGGCGGCGGCAAGGAGGGCGGAGCGGGGGGCGGAGGAGGGAGAGGGGGAGGGCGCGGCAAGGGCGGCGGGCGCGGCAAGGGGGGCGGCCGGGCGGGCAAAAACGCGAACGTTGCGGCGGACGAGGAGGCGCTTCCGCCGGACGACGCGGCGGCGGAGGGCGCGGCGCCTGCCAAAGCGGCGCCTGCCGGAGCGGCGCCGGTGGCGGAGACGCCTCCGGCCGCTGCGGCGGCGCCGGCGCAGGAGGCGGCGCGGGCCGAGGTGCCGCCGGCCGCTGCCGCCTCCTCCCCCTCTTTGGGGGGGGGGGTTGTTCCCAATTGGGGGGAGGGGGACGACCCGGGGGGGGCTGGAGAGGACTCGGCGGAGGTGCCCAAAATGAGTGGCCTTGCCCCCCCCCCCCCCCCCCCGGCATCTCCCGCCCCCCACTCACGCACACACATCCCCGCCCCCGCGTCCCACCGCCATCGTGCGCCCGAGATGCCGCGCGAGATGCCCCGAGATGCCCCGAGATGCCCCGAGATGCCCCGAGATGCCCCGAGAGCTGCCCCGAGAGATGCCCCGAGAGCTGCCCGGCGTGACAGGCGCGGGGCGCCCTTCTCACAGGCGCGCCGCGCTCGCCGCCGTCAGGGAAAACGCGGCGGAAAACGCGGCGGGAAGCGCGGCGGCGGCAACGGCACGCGCAACGAGTCCTCGACTCCTCTGCCAACCTCCGCCGCCCCGGCCGACAGCCAGCCTGTCGGCGCTGCGGCGGCGGCGGGCGCGGCGGCGGCGGGCGCGGCGGCGCCTCCGGCGACGGCGGTGGCGCCACCTACGCCGAGCGACGAAGAGGACGAGGGGGGCGACGGTGACGAGGATGAGGGCGGCGGCGGCGGTGGAGGAGGGGGCGGCGGAGGCGGTGGTGGCGGCGGCGGCGGCGGAGGAGGCAAGGGGGGCGGGCGCGGCGGCAAGAAGCGAGGCGGCGGCGGCGGCGGCAAGAAGCGTGGAGGGGGCGGTGATGCTTCGGAGGAGGAGGCGCTGTAGGTTGAGTCCCCTTCCCCCTTTCCAACGCTTGCAGGCTGCTGTGCAGCTCTTGTGGAGTGTGCAGCCCGCGAGAGGGAGGAGGTATGAGAGTTTGCGCGTGTGTGTCGGGTAGCGAGATAGACGTGGAGGGTGAGGGTGAGCACAGGAGTCAGAACGCTCGCGCGGCGGTTTGCGCTGCTGTTTCGCGGTCTAGCCAGTCCCGCGGCTCCTTAGAAGTGCCGCAAAACACGATGTGAGTCCGTAATCGTATTATTTTACATGTGGCTGCGAGGTGTCGTATGTGCTGATGTATGACACCTCAGGTGCCGCACACATATGACAAAACTATCACATATGTGACATGAGAGCTAGCTTCCCAGCCCCGCCCGGGCCCGGCGCATCCGTCAAGGGTCAAGCGTCTCAAGGGCTCAACGGCGGCATTCACGCAAATCTCCGCCTCGCGCGTCGCCACCGCCCCCTTGAGCTCCGCCACCGTCTCCTTGAGCTCCGCCACCTGGTCGAGCGCGTCGCCGAGCAGCCCCTTGGCCACGCCAAAGTCGCGCAGCACGCCGCCGCTCGCGCGCACCTCGGCGGCGTGGTCGGCCACGTAGCGGCGGCACTGCGCGAGGAGCCGCCCGTCGCCCATCGTGTGCGCCGCCTCGAGCAGCGGCACGGCGGTCGCCGGCCCGACGCTCTCCTGCAGCGCCTGCGCGCAGAGCAGCTCGAGGCGCGGCACCTGATACATCTGCGCCAGCTCCCGCAGGTCGAGCGCGCGCTGCGCCCTGCCCTCCTCCTCGCCGAGGTCGAGCTGGTCGGTGAGGAGGTAGCGGACTAGGGCGGTGAAGCTGGCGAGGTCGGTGTGGGGCACCGTGACCTCGGCGGTGTCGCGCTCCTTCATGCCGATGCCGAACATGGTCCGAAAGAACACGGACCGGGCGCAGAGCAGGGACTTGCTGACGTGCTCGAGGCGCTCCCGGTCGTCGCCGACCAGGAATGACCAGGCCGGTGGGCAGGGTCGCGTCACCGCGCGTCTTTGCAAAGTCAGCCAGGATGGTGGAGGGCGGCACCACGCTGGGGGCGAAGGAGGGAGGCGAAGGAGACGCCATCACGCAGACCTGGCGGAGGTCACCGACTGAGCTGACCAAGAGAGTGCTGCCGTCGGCGCTGATGGCGACCTCGACTGGTTGATCGAAGGTCGCCGCATCGCCCACGCCATCAGCGTTGCCACCCTCGCCGCTGCCCGCGAGCGTCGTCACAGCGCCCGTCGCCACCTCAACCCGCCGGATCTTGTGGTTCTCATTGTCGGCTACAAACAGAGCGCTGCCGTCCAGGCTGATGGCGATTCCAATCGGGTTGCAGAAGTGCGCCGCATCGCCCACGCCATCCGCGTCGCCTTCGTCGCCATTGCCCGCGACTGTCGTCACCGAGCCCGTCGCCACCTCAACCCGCCGGATCTTGTGGTTGCCGCTGTCCGTCACAAACAGCGCGCCGCCGTCTGGGCTGATGGCGACGGCAGATGGGTAGCTGAAGTGCGCCGCATCGCCCACGCCGTCCGCGTCGTCTGCGTCGCCGCTGCCCGCGAGCGTGGCGACAGCGCCCGTCGCCACCTCCACCCGCCGGATCTTGTGGCTCCGATTGTCCGCTACGAACAGCGCGCTACCGTCCGGGCTGATGGCGACGCCGGTTGGGTTGTGGAACTGCGCCGCGCCGCGCACGCCATCGGCGTCGCCAGCCTCGCCGCTGCCCGCGAGCGATGTCAACTCACCAGTGTCCACCTCCACCAGTCGGAGCTTGTTGCCACCTGCCACAACCAGCGCGCCGCCGTCGGGGCTGACGGCGATGTTGGAGCGTATGGGGCTGCCCGAACCAGCTCACCAAGCGCTTACGCAGTACGCGCCGTTCCGCCTGCTTTCATTGTTTCAACAGTAAAGAAAGAAAACGCTGCGTTCCCTTTGCAAATGTCCTCTTTGCAAACCCCCCAAAAACCACTATCTGTATTGTAGAGCCGTATCATACATCACCCCTTTCGCCCTTCTCGCAAATCACTTCCCCGGACCCCACGCCTCGATCTTCTTGGGCAGCAGCTGGTCCGACAGGTCCTCTCCGTGGCCTAGGCAGCCGGGCTCGCCCTTGCCCCACGTGAAGACGGCGCCATCAGCGGTGCGGGCGAGGCTGTGGTGCTCTCCAGCCGAGACAGCGACGACACGCTGATCAGCAAAGGCCTCGAGCTTCTTGGGCAGCAGCTGCCGCTGTCGGTCGCCGTGGCCTAGCTTGCCAAAGTCTCCAGTGCCCCAGCTCCAGACGCCGCCGTCGGCGATGAGGGCGAGGCTGTGGTAATCTCCAGCCGACACAGCGACGACGCGCTGCCCCGCCAACGCCTCGACCTTCTTGGGTAGCAGCTGGTTCTGCCAGTCGCCGTGGCCCAGCTCGCCGTAGTCTCCAGAGCCCCAGCTCCAGACAGTGCCATTGGCGGTGAGGGCGAGGCTGTGGGAGTATCCAGCCGACACGGCGATGACACTCCGCCCAGCAAAGGCCTCGACCTTCTTCGGCAGCAGCTGCACGTTCTGCTCGTCGCCGTGGCCCAACTTGCCGTAGCTTCCATCGCCCCAGCTCCAGGCAGCGCCGTCGGCGGTGATGGCGAGGCTGTGGCTGCCTCCAGCCGACACAGCGGCGACGTGCAGCCCTGCAAACGCCTCGACCTTCTTCGGCAGTAGCTGGTTCTGCTCGTCGCCGTGGCCCAACCTGCCTTGCGCTCCAAAGCCCCAGCTCCAGGCAGCGCCGTCGGAGGTGATGGTGAGGCTGTGTGCGTATCCAGCCGAGACAGCGACGACGCACTGACTAGCAAAGGCCTCGACCTTCTTCGGCAGCAGCTGGATCTGCTGGTCGCCGTGGCCCAACCTGCCTTCGAACGCACAGCCCCAGCTCCAGACAGCTCCGCCGGCAGTGAGGGCAAGGCTGTGGAAGTCTCCCACCGACACACTCACGGCGCGCTCCCCGCCCAGCGTCGACGGGAGGCGGGTCGGCGTGTTGAGCCGCGTCACGCCCTCGCCGTGGCCAAGGAGGCCTGAAACACCCTCCTCCTCCTCGTCCTCCTCGTCCTCTGCTGCCGAACCGCACGACGAGAGCCGCCCCTCCCCGTCGATGAAGAGGCTGTGCCACTGGCCTGCCGCCGCCCGCGCCGGCGGGTTGTGCTCGCACAGCAGCGCCGAAAAGCACAGCCACCGTACGGCGCAGCTCTCGCCCTCTGGCTGCGCCGGCAGCTCGAAGCCGCGCTCTTGCGCCCACAAGCGGATGCCCTCCAGCGCAAGTGAGGCGTGAAAGAGCAGCGAGACGGCCGCGACGCGAGCGATGTCGGCGGGGTCGCAGCGAGAGAGGACGCGCAGGAGGAGGTCCGTGGGGAGGTCGAGGAGGGGGCAGTGCGCGGCGGCGGCGGCGGCGGCGAGGCGCCTCGAGCGGCGCCGTGGGAAAGACATCGGGAGAAAAAGAATTCTATTCCGAAGTGCGCAGCTCAATGTCTCGCTGCTCTTCCACGCCTCGCTCGCGGGGGAGGCGGAGGGCATCTCCGCTTGTGGGCGCAAGAGCGCGGCTTCGAGCTGCCGGCGCAGCCAGAAGGTGAGAGCTGCGCCGTGCGGTGGCTGTGCTATTCGGCGCTGCTGCGCGAGTCCAACCCGCCGGCGAGGGTGTTGCAATAGGAATGCGAGGTAGAGAAGCGGATTTTTGTTTTAGCTACGATCAGCTGTGACGCTGTCTATCTGTCTATCTACGCGCGCGGACAACACAGACGCGCTGAGAGCGTGTCTGGCCAGTGGCTGGGGCAGGCGCGAGTGTTGTTCGCGCTCCCTAACTCTTTGGTATTGTTGTTTGCCGGCCTAACGTTGACTATTGTCGCGGTTGGCGGATCCCACTGTTGTTCTGTTGTTACTGTTAACACTAGCAACATTGTTCAGCTCCTCTGGGGGGCAGTAGCTCTAGTAACAGTGCTCCTCTGGGGGAGCTCTAGCTGCCCCCAGCATTTGTTCCGCCGCGCGAAGGGCGGGCGCGTGGCGGTGGGCTAACTCGACAGGCCGCTGCGCGGCGCCCTATCTCGCCACCACTGACGATGGGTGGGAGGTGCCTGGCCTGCGCCAGGCATACGTCGCGCATAGCATGTGCGGCGGGCTCTGCCAAGGATGGGGCTGCTGCGAGGCGCGGGGCGTGGCGCAGCCGCAGGATGGGAGCGGCGAGGCGCGAGGCGAGGGCGAGGGCGAGGGCGAGTTGAGCTCGGATGGCGACTCGGACGGGGGGGAGGAGGGCTTGCTTGCGGGAGACCCTGCGTGGGGCTCGGCGGCTCTGGAGGACGAGTGGCGCGCCGCGTCTCTCGCGAGGCAGGCGGTAGGCGACGCGGCGTACGCCGCGGCGCATGCTGCTGGCGCTTCGCGGGCTGAGGCGTGCGACGCCGCCGTGAGGGCGGTGAGGGTGGACGAGGTTGAGGCTCAGTCCTCGTTCCTCGTGCGCGCGGGGTGGTACGGCTCCGGCCGTGATGGGGGCGGGGAGGGGGCGGGGGCGACGGCCGCACGGAACCGCCGCCGGCGGGGGCGAGGGCGCGGGCGAAGGAGGAGGAGCCAGAGCCCGGGGAGGATTGGGAGGGGGAGGAGCGGCCGGAGGAGTACGCCGGCCTCTTTGACGACCCGTAAGGGGCCGTCGCCTGCTGTGCCATTTGTAGTGCCAGTCCGAGTCAGTCTTTAAAATTCTTTTATTTCGGTCCACAGGACTCGTACTCCTCGCTCGAGACATGGACAGCGGCGGCGGCGGAGGCGGCAAGGGCGAAGGCGGCCCTCGTCGCCGCCCGCGCGGCGGCCGTGGCCGCAACAGGGGTGGCGGCGCCAATGGCGGCGCCAATGGCGGCGCCAATGGCGGCGCCAGCGGCGGCGGCAACGGCCACGGCCACGGCGGCGCCAACGGAGCCGCTCCCGCGGAGGCAAACGGAGACACCATCTCGGCACTCCCCGCTCCGCCGGCGGCCGGGCCGGCAGCCGCCAAGGCCAACCCAAACTCGCGCACCTCGAGCACGACGCGCGCCCACCTGACCGGCAACTCGTTTGCGTCGCTCGACATCCACCCGCTGACCAAGAAGGCGATCGCCGAGGTGCTGTGCTACGAGGTGATGTCGGTGGTGCAGGCGCAGACGCTGCCCGTCATCCTCTCCGGCTTCGACGTCATCGCCAAGGCCAAGACCGGCACCGGAAAGACCATCGCCTTTCTGCTCCCGACGATCGAAGTGCTGCTGAAGCCCGCCACCGGCGGCGGCGTGCGTGCGCTCGCCATCTCTCCGACGCGCGAGCTGGCGTCGCAGATCCGCGACGAGGCGGAGCAGCTCATCACCTTCCACAAGCCCGCCCTCACCACCGCCGTCGTCGTCGGAGGCACAAATATCAAGTCCGACGTCCGGATGCTGCAGGCGCGAGCCGCGCACCCGCTCGCCGCTGCCGCACACCTCTCTCCTCGCCGCTGCTGCCTCTCCCCGTTCCTCGCCGCTGACGCACACCTCCTCTCTCCTCGCCGCTGCCGCACCCCTCTCTCGCCGCTGCTGCCTCCCTCTCTCTCTCTCTTTCTCTCCTGCTCACCTCTGCTGCCTCCCTCTCTCCCCTCGCCGCTGCTTCTCCCTCTCCTCACCGCCGCCGCCTCTCCCAACCTCTTCCCTCCTCACCTTGCCGCCTCTTCCAACCTCCTCCTCACCGCCGCCGCCTCTCCCCCTTCTCCAGACCAAGCCGCCCTCGCTGCTCGTCGCCACGCCCGGCCGGCTCAACGACCTGCTGTACAACTACGGCGCCGACCAGGCCGCTACCTCGGCTGTACCTCGGCTGTACCTCGGCTGTACCTCGGCTGTACCTCAGCTGTACCTCGGCTGTACCTCGGCTGTACCTCGGCCATACCTCGGCCATACCTCGGCCATACCTCGGCCATACCTCGGCCATACCTCGGCCATACCTCGGCCATACCTCGGCCACACCTCGGCCACACCTCGGCTGTACCTCGGCCACACCTCGGTGCTATGTCTCGGCTGTGCCTCGGCCATACCTCGGCTATTTCTCGACCAGTCGTGCGCCGGGCTGATGGCGCTCATCTTCGACGAGGAAGACGAGCTGCTCGAGAGATAGAGCCGAGAGGCAGCCGAGAGGCAGCCGAGAGGCAGCCGAGAGGCAGCCGAGAGGCAGCCGAGAGGCAGCCGAGAGGCAGCCGAGAGGCAGCCGAGAGGCAGCCGAGAGGCAGCCGAGAGGCAGCCGAGAGGCAGCCGAGAGGCAGCCGAGAGGCAGCCGAGAGATCGCCGAGAGGCAGCCGAGAGATCGCCGCTCATCTTCGAGTCTCTCTCTCACGCGCAGGCGGACCAGCTGCTCGAAATGGGCTTCCGGCCCGACATCCAAAAGATTCTCCAGGCGCTGGCGCCGTCGCGGGAGGCGCGCGCCGCCATCACACCGCCGCTGCTGCTCTCCTCACCGCTCTGGCTCCCTCTTGTCCCCGCCGCCTCTCCCCGCCTCCTCTCCCCGCCTCCTCTCCCCGCCTCCTCTCCCCGCCTCCTCTCCCCGCCTCCTCTCCCCGCCTCCTCTCGCCGCCTCCTCTCCCCGCCTCCTCTCCCCGCCTCCTCTCCACCCACCTCCGCCCCCCCGCCGCCTCTCGTCGCAGCGGCGGATGACGCTGCTCTTCTCCGCGACGCTGCCCAAGGACGTCCTATCCGTGGCGCAGGCGATCTGAACTTCGGAGAATGACCCGAGAGTACCCGAGAGCACCCGAGATCACCCGAGGTCACCCGAGATCACCCGAGATCACGCGAGATCACCCGAGGTCACCCGAGATCACCCGAGGTCACCCGAGATCACCCGAGGTCACCCGAGATCACCCGAGGTCACCCGAGATCACCCGAGATCACCCGAGATCACCCGAGGTCACCCGAGATCACCCGAGATCGCCCGAGATCGCCCGAGATCACCCGAGATCACCCGAGATCACCCGAGATCACCCGAGATCACCCGAGATCACCCGAGATCACCCGAGATCACCCGAGGTCACCCGAGATCACCCGAGATCACCCGAGACCACCCGCTCTCCGTGGCGCAGATCGCGACGCGAGGCCCAGACCGCACCAAGCTCGTCGACACGGTCGGCGAGGAGACAAACACAAACGCGCAGGTCGGGCAAGCGCCCACGACACGTCCACGACATGTCCACGACACGTCCGCGACACGTCCACGACATGTCCACGACACGTCCACGACATGTCCGCGACATGTCCGAGACATGTCCGCAGGTCGAGCAAGCCTCCACCGTGACGTCGCTCGGCGGGCAGGTGCATATCTCCCCGCATCTCCCCGCATCTCCCCATATCTCCCCGCATCTCCCCATATCTCCCCATATCTCCCCATATCTTCCCGCATCTCCCCATATCTCCCCGCATCTCCCCACATCTCCCCATATCTCCCCATATCTCCCCATATCTCCCCGCATCTCCCCACATCTCCCCACATCTCCCCACATCTCCCCATATCTCCCCATATCTCCCCGCATCTGCCCATATCTCCCCACATCTCCCCACATCTCCCCACATCTCCCCATATCTCCCCATATCTCCCCATACCTCCCCATACCTCCCCATATCTCCCCTGGCAGGCGCCCGAGCTGTTTGCGCTCGTCCAAGAGGCAACGGCCGAGCCGGGCTACAAGGTCGCCGTCGTCTTCCCCTCACACCTTCCTCGCTCATACCTCCCTCGCTCATACCTCCCTCGCTCACGCCTCCCTTGCTCACACCTCCCTCGCTCACGCCTCCCTCTCTTCCAAACACCGGTCTCTCCTCCACCCACCTCGCTCCCTCCACGCCTCCCCCCTCTCCACACCTCCTCCCTTCCACATCCCCCTCTCTCTCCTCCCCACACCTCCCTCTCTCTCCTTTCCACACCTCTCCATTCCCCTCCCTCCCCCCGCTGGCGAAAAGTTTCTTGTACGTTGTCTGGACGTGGAGGGAAATGGCCGTAACAGTGGGGGGAATTTCCTGGAAGTTCGAACCTCAGACCCGAGCTTGGAGCAGCAACTCCGCTATACGTTGGCGGCCGTAGGGCGAAGTATATGTGAACTCAGTGGTGCCTCATTTGTGTTACAGGATAAATTGTCACGCCCCCTCTTTTTGGAAGGAGCTCGACAGATCTTGCACCGTGCTCCTTTTCG
>NW_005201493.1:168757-170120 GCF_000372725.1 Emiliania huxleyi CCMP1516 | reverse complement strand
CCGCATCTCCACATCTCCCCGCATCTTCCCCTTCCCATACCTCCCCAGGCGTGGCTCGGCTTCTACAACTCGTACCTCAAGCGGCTCGGCTGGTCCAAGGAGGAGCTGGTCGAGCGCGCAAACGAGTACGCCTCGGTTGTGCTTGGCCTGTCGACGCCCCCCGCCCTGGAGGCGAAGACGGTGGGCAAGACGGCGATGCGAGTTGGTGTGTGTGTGGGACGCCGGATCCTTTGTTGTAGGCGAAGACGGTGGGCAAGATGGGCCTCAAGGGCGTGCCCGGGCTGAACGTGACGCGGGGCGACGGTGGAGGAGGACGCAACGGCGGCAAGGGCGGCGGCGGCGGCGGCGGCAAGGGCGGGGGAGGAGGCGGCAAGGGCGGCGGTGGCAAGGGCAAGGGCGGCGGCAAGGGGGGCGGCGGCGGCAGAGGCGGCGGGAGCTAGCAAAGGGTGCTTGCTCGCCCCTGATGCTGCAGCCCGCTACGCGCGCCGTTCCCAACGGACGGCTTGGCGCGATATATCCGCAGCCGCGCGCGCGCTCTCACGCAAAACACTCGCAGCACCGGAGACGTGGGCTGGGTGATTCGTGGCGCGGTGTACTCTCTCTTGGTTGGCATGCGGGGGTTGAGGTGTGAGAGTAAGAGAGAAAGTTCTGCGTTCGTCCTGACCTCCACGACGCTCGCTCCGAGTCCCCCTTTCGACACCACCCGAGAGCCGGAGAGCGCCCCCGCGGAGTCAGACGAGACAGCAATATATTGCCAGCTGAGATCTGACAGAGAGAGAGCTAGAGAGAGAGCGCCGCGCGCATCAGCCGTTGCAAGTGCCATTGCCGTGCCATCTCCCGGCGTCGTATCACGAGGGGCGTGTACATACGCGTCTCCTCTTCCGTTCTTGCTTCTTCCTTCACGGGGCAAAATTTACACACATCGGGGTGGGCGCACGCACGCGTAGCACACTCAGGCGAGGGACTTCAGCACACTCCACGCGCCGGCGCGGGCTGTCACACGGCACCTATCCGGCCGGAGACTACGACCGATACCCGCCTAAAGGGTCTATGCGGCCGGGGTAACCTCGAAGCGCACGGGGCCAACGTAGTCGTATGTCGCCTCCGGCGGCGCAGGCCACGCATCGAAGTTGAAGACGCTGACCGGACCGCCGGGGCAAACGCCGCCCCCCACATACACGTCAAGGTCCACCCCTCGATTGTGTCCGACTCGTCGAGGTTCTCAGTGTGTTGCACGGCGACCTCATGATACCAGGAAGAAAAGTCGTCGGCGCAGTAGCCCCAGGTTGAGTTGCCTGTGTGGCACCCTGTCAACGGAGGCCGGGAGTATCAAGGCAAGAGAGGGGGAGCAGCGATGGCTCAC
>NW_005201493.1:140352-168657 GCF_000372725.1 Emiliania huxleyi CCMP1516 | reverse complement strand
CACATCTCCCACATCTCCCCGGATCATCCGACAGACGGGACACCACGCTCCACGACACGCCCACCACACACGCCCGCCACACACGCCATCCACACACGCCCTCCACACACGCCCGCGCCACGCCCCCGTCCCCGGACCCTCTCCACGTGTCGCCCAGGTGGGCATGCCGTCTGACAGGGCGCAGTACATCCACCGCCTCGGCCGGACGGCGCGCGCGGGCAAGAACGGCGGCGGCTACCTCCTGCTCGCCGACTTCGAGTCCTTCTTCCTCCACGACCTGCGCGACCTGCCCCTCAAGAAGCGGCCGCCGCTCGCCGCGGGCGTCGCCGCCTCGATGATGCCCTCCATCGCCGACGCCTTCTCCAAGCTGCCGTCCGTCACGCTCGGCTGCGGCTACCAGGCGAATCTCAGCGAATCTCACTCAGCGAACTCGCGAACCTCGGCGGACCTCGGCGGACCTCGGCGGACCTCGGCGGACCTCGGCGGACCTCGGCGGACCTCGGCGGACCTCGGCCCATCTCCCCACATCCCTCCCCACATCTCCCCACACCTCCCCCATCTCCCCACATCTCCCTCTCGCCGCATCTCCCACATCTCCCCGCATCTCCCCCTCATCTCCCCATATCTCCCCAGGCGTGGCTCGGCTTCTACAACTCGTACCTCAAGCGGCTCGGCTGGTCCAAGGAGGAGCTGGTCGAGCGCGCAAACGAGTACGCCTCGGTTGTGCTTGGCCTGTCGACGCCCCCCGCCCTGGAGGCGAAGACGGTGGGCAAGACGGCGATGCGAGTTGGTGTGTGTGTGGGACGCCGGATCCTTTGTTGTAGGCGAAGACGGTGGGCAAGATGGGCCTCAAGGGCGTGCCCGGGCTGAACGTGACGCGGGGCGACGGTGGAGGAGGACGCAACGGCGGCAAGGGCGGCGGCGGCGGCGGCGGCAAGGGCGGGGGAGGAGGCGGCAAGGGCGGCGGTGGCAAGGGCAAGGGCGGCGGCAAGGGGGGCGGCGGCGGCAGAGGCGGCGGGAGCTAGCAAAGGGTGCTTGCTCGCCCCTGATGCTGCAGCCCGCTACGCGCGCCGTTCCCAACGGACGGCTTGGCGCGATATATCCGCAGCCGCGCGCGCGCTCTCACGCAAAACACTCGCAGCACCGGAGACGTGGGCTGGGTGATTCGTGGCGCGGTGTACTCTCTCTTGGTTGGCATGCGGGGGTTGAGGTGTGAGAGTAAGAGAGAAAGTTCTGCGTTCGTCCTGACCTCCACGACGCTCGCTCCGAGTCCCCCTTTCGACACCACCCGAGAGCCGGAGAGCGCCCCCGCGGAGTCAGACGAGACAGCAGATGGGCCGAGCGTTTTTGATCTCTCGGTAAGTGGGCGCCCGCCCGCCGCCTCTGAGGGGGTCGGGCCCCCTAGTCTGAAAACAAAAACAAAAACAAGAAACCGCCTCACGCAAGCGCGCAAAGAAGGCCGCCGCAGCGGCGGCGGCCAGCCCGCCGAGCCTCTCCGAGCTGATCCTGCTGGCGCTGACCAAGTTCGCCGACCGCGGCAAGACGTCCTTCTACCGCTCAATGCTTCGCCAAGAGGTGACGGGACTCGACACCGTGAGTCCGAAGCGCAGCTTTGGTGACAAGGGCGAGTGGAAGGCGGCGCTCGCAACGCTGGAGAAGGAGGGCAAGCTCACCTACTCGCTCCAGACGGACACGATCACGCTGCCAACCGAGCCGCCTGAGGCCGCCGGGTCCGCCGTGGAGGAGGTTGGAGACACGTCGTCGGACGAGAGCGGCGACCGCCCCATCATCCCGTGGATGTCGGCTGCGCGCGCGAGGATCCGAGATGCGATCTCGGAGCTGCAGGAGCAGGAGCAGGACGAGTTCTCCGTCGATGACTTTTTCGTCAAAGTCTTTCCCAACCTGATGACGCATGCGACGCCGCAAAAGGAGCGGGCGACGGCAATGCACTTCCTGATGAAGGAGCTCAACCGGCTCGAGGACGACGACATCGAGGATGTCATGTTGCGCGATGGCGTCATCCATTTCGTCAAGCCACCTTCATCGTGACCGTCGCCACCCTCGCCACCGTCTCGCCTACGTCGCCGCCGTCGCCATCGTCGGCCTCGCTGCCGAGACGGTGCTGCTGCACGACTCAACTCTCCCACCCCCCTGGCTCCTATGCCGACGTGTCCCGTGCTCCCCCGTCCGCCGATGTCTCTGCTGCCGCCGCCCGGCGGAGCTCTGCAGCGCGGGCTCTCCTCGCCGCCTTCGCTGCCGCTGCATCGCTGTCGGCTCGTCATGTCTGTCTAGGGTCATTGGGGGCGTGCCATCGCTCGTCTCTCTCTCTCCCGGGGTCAGCTCCAAGCTGCCGTGTCGGGACGTCGCCCCCTCGGCTCCCCCCCCCCCCTCCGCTGAACGGTACTGCACATGCTGCGCGTTCTCGCCTTGACCCAGGAGCCAGGTGCGTGTGTCTAATCGTAGTGGGGGCCCTGGCCCCCCTCTGTTTTCTGTTTTCTGTTTTTCAACACGCCCGCCCGCCCGCCACCCCGAGGCGGCTCGGCCCCCCACTTACCGAGAGATCAAAAACGCTCGGCCATGCCAGATCTGACAGAGAGAGAGCTAGAGAGAGAGCGCCGCGCGCATCAGCCGTTGCAAGTGCCATTGCCGTGCCATCTCCCGGCGTCGTATCACGAGGGGCGTGTACATACGCGTCTCCTCTTCCGTTCTTGCTTCTTCCTTCACGGGGCAAAATTTACACACATCGGGGTGGGCGCACGCACGCGTAGCACACTCAGGCGAGGGACTTCAGCACACTCCACGCGCCGGCGCGGGCTGTCACACGGCACCTATCCGGCCGGAGACTACGACCGATACCCGCCTAAAGGGTCTATGCGGCCGGGGTAACCTCGAAGCGCACGGGGCCAACGTAGTCGTATGTCGCCTCCGGCGGCGCAGGCCACGCATCGAAGTTGAAGACGCTGACCGGACCGCCGGGGCAAACGCCGCCCCCCACATACACGTCAAGGTCCACCCCTCGATTGTGTCCGACTCGTCGAGGTTCTCAGTGTGTTGCACGGCGACCTCATGATACCAGGAAGAAAAGTCGTCGGCGCAGTAGCCCCAGGTTGAGTTGCCTGTGTGGCACCCTGTCAACGGAGGCCGGGAGTATCAAGGCAAGAGAGGGGGAGGCAGCGATGGGCTCACGCACATGGCGGGTAGAGCGCCAAGAGCAGGTGTGCTCAGGGGCAGTCAAGAACGTCACCCCGGCCGTTGCCCCGGGCACCACTGCCCCCCATCCCGCCTGCACTCGGCACAGCAAGTAGACCGGCAGGACCACGTCGAGGCCCTGCTGGAAGTGTACCGGGTGGTCCCGATTGCCGATGAATTGCAGGCCCGCCCAACGCCTCGTGCGCGACCACGGCATCCAATCGTCCAGCTCGTTGCAGTCGTCCTGCCACACAGAGCTCGGCATTGCGTGCAACCTTTGGAAGACACGATTGAGGAGCGGGCGCAGCGCGTCCAAGCTATTCGACACGAAGATCTCGGCCACCTCGCTCGCCGCCGCCACCGCCTCGCTGCCTCGAAGCCGCGGATCCGGTGAGACCAGCCGCGCAGGCCGGTTGCACCCGAGGTCTCTCAGCGCGAGCACGTGAGGCGCTCGCGAGAGCTCGGGCCACCAGACCTCCTCGACTTCGAACCAAGGCGCAGCGAGCTCTAGCGACTCGCTGAATGCACGGTCCGCAGGCAACACCTGCAGGTAGCGCGCTCCGAGCCCGAGCGGCTCCGCCGTCAGCAAGTGGTGGCGCAAAGCAAGTACTCGGTGGACATCTTTCTGCACCACAACGAAAGGCCCTCAGTGCGCGCTGGGCCGCAGGGGGGCGGGCGAGGGGACAGGGAGGCGGGCGGGCGGGGAGGAAATGCACCGCGAACTGCGGCGCCAGCAGCCAGACGTAGTCCGCACGCTCCAGCGTCGGCTCGCGGCAGTCGGAGGTGAGAACGCGCTCGATCAGTCGGTGGTGCAGCTCCTCGCCAATCGAGATCCCGAAGCGCAGCAACGGCGGGAGCGTCGGCACGTGGATGCGCGGGCATGTGCCGCGCGGCCGTGCTCGTGTGCTGGGGTCACGCGCAGCTCTGACGATCCGGGGCCCGTGCGGCAGTGAGTGCCGGTGCGCAGCGTGGGTTACGCCACAGTCCGGCCCCCAAAATCCTGCTTTGCACTTGCAGAACCCCATCCAGTCACACGCACCGTTGCCGCCGCAGTCGATCAGGCAGCGCGGTGAGAGCATGAGCGCGCCGGGCTGCGACGAGGCGCGTGGCTCGAAGGGGCACGCACCGTCAGTTTGAGCGTGCCCTTCCTCCTCGTATAGCTCATACAGCCCGTGCGGAGTGAAGCAGCCGCACACAACACGTTGGCCGTGACCCGACTCGGCGGACTCGGCGCACCAGCCTCGGCCCCCGCACTGACTGCTGCACGCGTCCAGGGGTAGGAGGCGAGAGCGCTCAGGCGCAGGCGAGCTACGCAGCAGCGGGGGCGCCGAGCCGCGCACGGTGCGTCGCGCAAACGCCACTGCATCTCTTCTATCCCGGGCGTCGAAGCGAAGGTCAAACTGCTGCTCGAGATGCGCGTCAGCACTCGCCAGCAGCGTCGCGTTCATAGGCCATACCGTCTCGCTCCACAGTGAGGCGGGAAGTTGTAGACGATGCGCCGCAAGCGCCGCGGCGAATGAGAAGCGATGCCAGCTCACGTTGGTGAACACTGCGGGGACGGTGAGAAAGTTCTTCAGACTCAGGCTGGGCGGAAGGTGCACGCAGTGCGGCTCAAAGCTGGCGAGGTCCTCGAGCCGTGTGCGCTCCAGGAGGAAGGGTGTCTCGACCAGAGCGTGCAGGCAAGCACATGGCACCGGCCCGATGCCTCGGTCTGACACCTCTTTCGCCTTCCCCCCGCGGTGTAGCCGAAAGAGCGCCAGCAGGATCCAAGATCGAATGGGCAGGAGGTGATTGCCCAGCTGGCACGCAGGAAGCGTCGCTATCTGGCAGGCCTCGCCAGTGAAGCCGATTGGGCAGTCGCAACGCGACCGCCACTCGTCGCAAGTCCCGTGGACTCCGCAGCCTGGAGCACAGCGCGGGGGGCGCGGCAGGCTCTCCCCACTGCCATCAATGTCGCCGCCATCGGGGGCCCTCTGACCCCCGCCACTGGATGGTGGACCACGGGTGTCCTGCGCCACGACGGTGACGTTCAAACGGTGGTGTATGCGCAGGCGCTTGACCATCGGAGATGAGCTGCACTGACGGGTCTTGGCGCCTGTTTGGTGCGTGTTGAAATGCGGGATCCAATGCAGGTGTTTTCGAGTGTTTGCAAGTCCACTCATGAGCGTTTTTTTTAGCTCCCTGAAAAAAACCGTTGCGGCAAATCCCGATTGAATTTCATTTTCTTTTTGACATAAATAAAGAAACCAGCGCGACGCCGAACACATAGACCTAAAACACAGAAGGATGAGCACCAAACAACTCTCTCTTCTCTCTGTCTGCCGCCCCCGGCGCTACTGGGCGTCCGTCCGGTCGGTTGGACCCGGCGGCAGCTTTCTAGAGCTCGTGCGAGGGAGCTTTGTTGTAAAACTCTAGAGCTCCTCCACGAGTCACTGCCCCCGCACATCGAGGGTTCGTTCGACTTGAGGCGAGGTGGTCCGCCGTCGTCGGGGGAGCGGGACTCGCGGCCTGTCCGCACGCGGCGCGGCGGCCGGCGCCCGTCAAGTCGCCCGTCGGTCCAGTGTCGGTCCTACATTTTCGTTTTAGGTATGTTGTTGGCAAACCAAGACACAGAGCTACATGGGTGGGCTTTCATCGGACCACCTTCAAGGTATGTGCATTTGGCGGTTCATATCAAGGGATCCGAGAGGGTATTGGGGTTTGAGGTTTTGCAGGGCTGCTCCACGAGACCTCGATGGAGGGTGGCCCCAGGCGTGTGCTCGCCAGTCGTCCCGCTCCGTCGTGTGTATGCTCCAATCGGTCCAGTTGAGTGTCTTCACGCTGCTTGCGTCGCACCGGACGCTGCCGACGCGCTGGACCTCGCCGCTGCCTCAGCACCGTGCCGCCGCGGTGCGCTGCGTGGCTCCGGCCGCGACGCCTCTCGCCTCGCTGCTGGAGCCCGGCACGGGGCAGGGCGCTGCGCAGCGGCTCATCCTGGTCGGTGGAAAGGGTGGCGTCGGCAAGACGTCGAGCTCGAGCGCCATCGCAGTGCGGCTCGCCGACACGGGCCTCTCCACGCTCATCGTCTCGACCGACCCGGCGCACTCTCTCTCGGATGCGCTGATGCAGGACGTGTCTGGCGGCTCGCCCGTCGGCGTGGCCGGGTGCGAGAACCTGCAGGCGATGGAGGTCGAGACGGCCGACGCGGTCGACCGCTTCCGCGCCGCAGTCAGCGGCTTCCGCGCTGCCGACCTCGGGCTGGGCGGACTCGCAGAAGAGGTGCTCGGCCAGCTCGGTCTCGACGAGTTTGCCGACATCCTCGACAACGTGCCGCCCGGCCTCGACGAGCTGCTTGCCCTCGCTGAGACGCTGGCGGTCGTGCGCGGCGCCGAGCCAGACAGCGACGGCGCAGCCTCGCTCACAGGCTTTGAGCGCGTCGTCTTCGACACGGCGCCCACCGGCCACACGCTGCGGCTGCTCGCCTTTCCAGAGTTCCTCGACAGCCTTCTCGGCAAGGTCGTGGCGCTCAAGGCGCGCCTCCTCGCCGCCATCGGCTTGCTCAAGGGCGTGCTGGGAGGCAACGACCCCACCGACAAGATCGAGGCCGCCGTCGCGCGCCTCCAGCGCTGGCGAGACCGCGTCGCCTCGCTGCGCGAGCTGCTCACCGACGAAGACGTGACCGACTTCGTCGTCGTCGGCATCCCGTCGCGCCTCGCCGTCGCTGAGTGCGCGCGGCTGCTGTCTGCCCTCGCCGACCAAGGCGTGCCGGTCTCGCACTTGATCGTCAACCAGGTCGTGGACGGTGCCTCTTCCACCGCATACTTGGACCGCATCCGGGCCGAGCAGGAGATCTCCCTAGATCACCCGAGATCACCCGAGATCACTCGAGATCACTCGAGATCACCCGAGATTACTTGGACCGCATCCGGGCCGAGCAGGGGCGCGAGCTCAAGCGGCTGGACGGCTCTTCCCCGCTCGGCGAGCTCGCGCTTTCGCGGCTGCCCTTCTTCGACCTCGAGATGCGGGGCGTCTTCCCGCTGCAGTACGTCGCCTCGCAGGCCTTCCGCGGCACAAACGCCGACGCATGGGAGGACTTGCTGGCCGACCAAAAGGACCGGTTCGTCCTCGTCGGCGGCAAGGGCGGCGTCGGCAAGACCACGACCTCGGCTTCGCTGGCGGTGCAGTTCGCGACGGACGGCCACTCGACGCTGCTCGTCTCGACGGACCCCGCGCACTCTCTCGGCGATGCGCTCGAGACGGACCTCTCGTCGGGCGAGGTTGTGCGCGTGGAGGGCGTGGCGGGCGCGTCGCTGTACGCGTGCGAGGTCAAGGTGGACGACGCCGTCGCCGAGTTCAAGCGGCTGGTGGGCGGCGTCTCATCAGACGAGGGAGGCGCCGCCTCGGCACAGGGTCTCGGCCTCTCCGACTTCGCGGACATCTTCGACGCGGTGCCGCCCGGTGTCGACGAGCTCATCGCCCTCTCAAAGATTGTCGCCCTCGCGCAGCGAGACGCCTACGGCATCCACTTCGACCGCGTCGTCATCGACACGGCGCCGACCGGCCACACGCTGCGGCTGCTCACCTTCCCCGACTTCCTCGACCGCTTCATCACCCGCCTCCTCGTCCTCCGCTCGCGCTTCGACGGCGCCGCCAACATGCTGGGCGGTGCGCAGCAGTTGCTGGGCAAGGTGTTCGGCGGCGGCGGCGGCGGTGGAGGCGGAGGCGCACCCGCAGACGCGCCCGACGAGCCGACGGCGGTGACGAAGCTCAAGGAGTTCCAGGCCCAGATGCAGGCGCTGCAGGCGCTGCTGCACGACCCGGAGACGACCGAGTTTTGTATCGTCACCATCGCGACGGCCCTCTCGCTCAACGAGGCGGAGCGGCTGCTGCTCGAGCTGAGGCGGGAGGGGATCGCGGTGCGGCGCGGCGTCGTCAACCGGCTCATCGCGACCGACGTGGCGGACGGGTACGTCGCGAGGCTCGCCAACGGGCAGCGGCAGTGCCTCGCCGAGCTCGACGACCTCGCGGCCCGCTGCGCGGTCGACGTCACGCAGGTGCCGTACTTCGACACGGAGCTGCGCTCCGTCTACGGCCTGCGCGCGATGGGCAACGCGCTCTTTGACGCGCCGCCGCCCTCCAGCAGCTGACCCCTTTCGGAGCATGTAGACCTGCCATCTGATCGCGCGTTCAGCGTTAGGGGTTAGCGAAGCCCGAAGGACGCTCCTTCGTTTCACGATCCGGATTCGCGATGTCACCTCTATAATTGAGCTCTCCTCTGTTGATCGTTCTCGAATTTCAAATTACAGAATAGACGAATTGACGAAAGTTTCGAATTTCCGAAAGACTGCAATGTGGGCGGGGACTTCTCGCGAAATGCTCCTTTTCCATTTCGTACCCCCCATTTCGTACCAGAGAGCTCTCTCAGATGCCGTCGATGTGACCGAGCTGGCCTTGGACGCCGCCGGGGCGGTGGCTGAGGTGGCTGCGGAGGCCGCCGAAGAGTTTTAGCTTTTACCCGTACACTTGCTCCTTTTATGCTATATGTAGTAATATTATGAATGTGTTAGTGCCAGTGCGCGCCAGTCCCGTGCCCAGTGTCGTGCGAGGGACGAGAGTTTTTTGTTGTAAAATTCTTAAACCGCGGTCCCCCGCCCCCGTGCCTGTGCAATCTCTTAAACGACAATTTCAGCGGCGGCCCCGCCAAACCTCCTCATTTATTAAAAGGTCTTAAAAAATCCGGCGGCCCTCAGAACTCCGCAGCGAGATTTTGTGCGGTTCACTCGTGATCAGACATCACTGCGAACACTGTGTGGCGAAGAACAGCCTGGCTCGGACTGGACACCAAAGCGCTATGGGTGGACGCGAGAGAGGAGAGGACGCTTCTGTTTATGTGTGTTACTGTGTACAGAGAGTCAGAGAGCGCGCAAAAAACAAGCGCCGGAATCAAGCGTATCGAAGTAACATGATGGTGGACGGTGCGACCTTACCTCCAAAGACGCGCGACAGCCCCTCCGGCATGTGCGAGCCACTCGACTCGCTAACGAGTCGCCTTCTAGTGGCCGCCCACCGCCTCTGGAGCGATCCACCGGCAGTAATGATGGGACGCGTAGCCACACGGGACGCGGCCGCACGCGCAGACGGGGCGAAACGCGCCTCGCGCCTCCCCGAGGCCCCACTCGCAGACGCGGTGCTCGAGCCGGGCCACCTGGTGCAGCAGGCCGCCGCTCGGGTCGACGTGCACCGCCGATGCCGCCATGCGAGCGGTGAGCACAAGGTTCGGGCCCGGCTTGATCCCGAGCACGTGGCAGATTCGCCCCAGCCGCAAAGGGAGCGGCATCGCCACCGGCGTAGGCGACCGTGACCCCGATTCCGCCCTCATTCGGCCCTGGCATCTGCAACACCGAACCTGCCACAGAATCACAGCGAGGGAGAGGAGTCGCAACCCTCATCGGTCCGAAAGCCATCGGACCAACAGGCGGCGGCCGCCGACCGAATGAAGTCGGTGCTGGCCCTGCGCAAATCACAAGTTGGCAAGGCAGCCGCCGCTGGCCAGCTTCGGGGCTTGCACTCCTCCAAAGACTCGGATGACGAGGAGGATGAGGCGGAGGATGCCGACACTGCGCCCGGCAGCGGATCCGCCACCTTTGACCGGCTCGTTAACCTCCTCGGCGACCCCACCGCCGCGTCAAGGCAGGCCGCGCTTCAGCAGCTCTGCGGCTTGCCACTGGGCGGCGACCAGCGCAAGTCTCTGCTCCGCCCTCTGCTGCTCCGCTTCGCCGACCCGTCCGAGCGATGCCGCGAGCTCGCCGCGAGCATCTTTGAGCAGTGGGTCGAGGGCGCCGACGTAGCCGACGTTTCCGGCTCCCTGCCCTTTCTCCTGCCGGTGCTCGTCGAGCGGCTCGGCACCGAGGCGACTGCGGAGCCTTCCGAAGAGCTGCGGTCGGCGCTCGTCTCGTTGACGACGAAGGCTCTGTTCAAAGTGCGCGCTCTGCTGCGCCCGTACGTCGCCGAGATAGGCTCGATCGTCCTCGGCGTCTGCCGCGACAACTACCCGCCGGCTCTGCGCGGCGCGTGCGCCTTGATGGTGCTGGTGGGCCGCGAGGTGCTGCCGCCGATGGTGAAGTCGATGGGCGGCAAGGCGGTGCAGCCGTACTCTGCGAGGCTCATCGAAGCGGTGCTGCCGCACCTGCACCATCGCCACTCGTCCGTCCGCGTCGCCGTTCTCGAGGCACTCGAGCACGTCCTGCTCGCTGGGGCTGGCCAGGTGCCGTCCCACGCCCGGCAGCCGGGGCCTTTTTTGCCCCCCCCCCCCCTTCTGCATCAAGAATGTTCCCGCCCTTCGCCCCCTCCCGCCCCACCCCGGCTGACCGCCGCAATCGGCCGGCACACAGTCCGTCGAGACGCTCGTCGGATGGCGGATGCAGAACAACGTGCCCATCGCCGAGTTTTATGGCAAGATCCCCTGTCCCTCTCCCACCCCTCGTTTGGCGTGCCCGTTTTATTTATTTATTTATAGGTCGTCGATCCAGGTCGTACGTACGTAGTTCTCTTGCTCCAAGTGCTTGTGCTTCGGCGGTTAGTGGTGCACTAACCTCCGAGAAACCCTTCGGGTCGCTCCTCATCGCAAACCCTGTCAGCAGAGTCCTCCTACGGGAATGTACGTATAAAGAGCCATTGAGAAAAGAAAAAATCCCATATTGCACGAGGCAAGGAGGGCGCCTCGCCAAACTCGCACGGCCAATCCGACCCACCTACGTCCATGTCAGTCTCCTCCTCCTCCGCCGCAGCCTCTCCCTCCGCCGCATCGTCGCGAGTCTGCACCAACCTTTTGGACCCGCTCTACCACCCGCTGGAGTACATCAACCCCTTGGAGTGGCTCGAATATTGGTCCGACCGTCTTGGCGGGTGTGCCGACGCCGAGGAGACCCGCCACTTCGCTGCGCTCGAGCCGTACGTGGCGAGTAGCTCCGTAGAGCCGCCTCTTGTGGCCGCCAACGGGACACTCGCCGACGACCAGCTGGATGTCGTGGTGATGCGCTTCGCGACCGAGCATGCCTACGTCCTCGCTGCCGCCTCTGCCGCCTTGCTCGCGCTGGCTATTGCCTTGCGGTACCGCCAGGGCTCCTCGAGTGCAGCTGCGCGCGGCATAGGGCTGATCGACGCGCGGTCCGAGCGCTCGGACGGCCAGCCGCCAAAGTTCAGGCTCCGCTGGAACAGCAAGAGCTACGCCTTCCAGTCGACGGCCTCATCCGGCGACCTCGAGAGCCAGACGCCGCGCCCAAAGCCGCAGCAGCCCAAGCTCCCACCGCCCCCTAAAGAGTGGGTTGTCAAGCAGCGCGCCGGCAGCCCGACGCGGCGCATCGACAACTCGGTCCGACAGTCGGTGTTTCGCACCTCGCTTCGCGGCTCGCTCGTCCAATCCAAGGTGGTCGCTCCCATCTTGCCCGACGCCGTGGCGGCCACGCCGCGCAGCACGCACTTGCCGGTCAAAAACAAGCGGCAGTCGTTCAGCGAGATCCTGTGAGGTTGCGCCGGGAGAAGTGCACGTGCAAGGAGCGCTAGATCAGTCGACCGTCAGATTAGTACCCCACATGTCAGCCTCTTGTGAGTCAGAATCATGATCAGAATCTATGTGAGAGGGGGAAACATGGATCGCCCTCCACCGGCCACCGCCAAACGCCATGACATGTGTCTTAGCGCGCGCGCGGCGGCCTCTGGGCTCGGCCGTGACCCGTGCCTGTCATGTGTGGACTGTCCAAGCATTGGAAACACGGCTCTACGCGTAGATATTTCGCGCAGAGAGAAAGAGGGAGACGGCCGGTCTCCGCTCTCCGCTGAAACAGTGTGAACACGACTCACGAGACCTCAGCCGGGCCCTGGCCCCCTCCCCCGCGCCCTCACGTCGCTACACGTCAAACACGGGGCCCTCCCCGCCGCCCGCCCGCCCTCCGCCGCCCGCCTCCGCCTCCTCCTCGACGAGCGGCTCGAGCGGGTCTCCGGGCTCGCGGACCGTGATCGGCTCGACCAGGCGGAGGCGCGGCTCCTCTGCCCGCACCTCCTCGACCAGCCTCCTGCCAGAGGCGCCTGGCGAGGGCAAGGGAAGGGGAGGTCAGGTAGATGTCTCCACACACACGCACGCACGCACGCACGCACACACGCACACACACACACACACACACACACACACACACACACACACACACACACACACACACACACACAATGGTGGCGGGGCAAGGGGGGGCCTGGGTACGAGCGGCCGAGGACCACTCCGTCGTAGCCCGCGGCGTGCAGCTCCCGAACCTGGGGGAGGGAAAGGTGAGGCAAGGTACAAACGGACGTGGACATGGACGTGGACGAGGCGGTGGGGAAAGGGCCGGGCAGCCCTCGCGACTTCCGCGTCCAACGGCAGGCGCTGGCGCGGCATTGAGGGTGCAAGGCCGCGTGCGCGTGCGTGCGTGCGTGCGTGCGTGCGTGCGTGCGTGCGTGCGTGCGTGCGTGCGTGCGTGCGTGCGTGCGTGCGTGCGTGCGTGCGTGCGTGCGTGTGTGAGTGTGTGTGTGTGTGTGTGTGTGTGTGTGCAAGTGCATGTGTGTGTGTGTGTGTGTGCATGTGTGTGCGCACGCGCACGGTGCCTGGTCGATGCTGGCAACGCCTCCCGTGGCGAGGCTGATCGCGTCGGGCGGCAGCAGCGGCGCCATCCGCCGCGCCTGCCCTCGCTGCACGCGGCCGGTGACGAGTAGAGGTGCGGAGGAGGGGGGAGGGAGGAGGGAGGAGGGAGCAGGAGGAGGAGGGAGGAAGGAGCAGGAGGGAGGAGGGAGGAGGGAGGAGGGAGGAAGGAGCAGGAGGGAGGAGGGAGGAGGGAAGGAGGGAGGAGGGAGGAGGGAGGAGGGAGGAGGGAGGACAAAGCGGAGAGGAGAGGAGGAGAGAGGAGAGAGAGAGCGGAGAGGAGAGGGGAGGAGAGCGCCTGTCCTCGCTGCACGCGGCCGGTGGCGCGGTCGCGCTCCGTCACCAAGAAGAGGCCCGCGCCGCACTCCGCCGCGAGCTCGACCTGGAAAAAGAAACAACGCTGAACGAGAAATGGCGGGCCGCGCCGCACTCTGCCGGCGAGCTCGACCTGTAAACAAGAAACGCGCTGAAAAAGAAATGGCGCGCCGCGCCGCGCTCTGCCGGCGAGCACCTGTAAAAAAGAAACGCGCTGAAAAAGAAATGGCGCGCCGCGCCGCGCTCTGCCGGCGAGCTCGACCTCCTCGGGCGTGTGAACCTCGACCAGAGCCTCGACGCCGAGCAGCGTGCACGTGTCGAGCAGCAGCGAAAAGTCGTCCACGCACGCGCCGGCGACGAGGAGCACGGCGTCGGCGCCGAGGGAGGCGGCGCGGGCAACCTGCGTGTGAGAGCCTGTGTGTGTCTGTGTGTCGCTCGAGCGTGTCGTCGTCATCTGTCCCGCGTCCACCCATACCACGCTGGTGTCCAGTCCGAGCCTGGCTGTTCTTCACCTTCCTACATGCACATGTGTCATGTGCATGTGTCATGTGCATGTGCATGTGTGCATACCTGCAGCGGGTCGATGACCAAGTCCTTGGCTACGAGAGGCAGCGTCGGTAGCCCCTTGCGCGCAGCCTCGTCGGCACGCCGGCGCGCCGCGATCAGGTCCTCGGCGCTGCCGCCGTAGCTCGTCCGGTCGATCGCGACCAGCGCGCCGGCCAGGTTGGCGTCGATCGCGTCGTCTATCGCGATGGCGGCATCGAGAACCTCGCAGACCACGTCCGTCTGCCCGAGCTTGGCGCCGGGCGACATCCGCTTGAGGTCGGCCAGCACGGCGGGCCGCTCGCGCTTCCAGCCGATCGCGCGCGTCAGCGCGAAAGACGTGTCAGAGGTGGGGTAGCCGAGCCGCAAGGCCCACGAACCGTCCTCCCGCGCCTCGGGCATCCGCCGCAGCCTCTCCACCTCTCTGCGCTTCTGCGCGACAAGGCCCTCGAGCAGCCCGGGCGGCGTGTAGCAGGCGGTGAGCGGCGGCGCGAGAAGAAGAGCCACGGCCATGGCTGCTGTGTGCAGCGGTTGGTCGAGAGGCCGCGTCACTGGCGCGACAGGCTCGTCTTCACAGAAACGCACACTACCTCGAACCGGGAAGCGCCTTTTAGCCTTAAAAAATCCCTTTAAGTTTAGTACCCCTGCGACAACCCATAATGAATCTCGGCGATTCCTATCTGAACAGTTATCTCGTCCGCGAACTTATCGGCCGACTTCTACTAAGTAGAGCAGGGCGAGGTCACGACGCCGGCGTGCGCGCCGCATCTTTGCCACCCGGCAGAGGAACGGCCGCTCCAACAGCGGTGCACGAGCACCCGGCACGGCTCTCTCGCATCGGCAAGGCTCGCTGCGTCAACAGCTCCGCATCGCCCCGTGGCATCGCCTCTCAACTTCCGCGACGTGCTCAACGTGCTCGGCGCCTACCCCGGCGACCCGGGCCCGCCCGGCTCCGACTGCGCGGCGGTCATCGCCGCGCGCGGCGCCGGCGTCTCGCATCTGAAGGTTGGCGACGCGGCGCTCGGGCACGGCCTGGCTGCGCTCGCCTCGGTGGCGCGCTCCGACTCGCGCCTGATGGCTGCGATCGACAAGTCGCTCTCGTTCGAGCAGGCCTGCACCTTGCCCACCACTTGGGCGACGGTGCACATGTCGCTGCTCGCGGCCCGGCCGACCTCTGGCCACGACGTGCTTCTGCACGCTGGCGCGGGCGGCGTCGGCCTCGCCTCGCAAGAGTACTGCCACTTCATCGGCAACCGCGCGATGGCCGATGTCGGTCGGCCGTACAAGCACTTCTATCTCGCGCGCATGGGCCTCACCGGGCGGCTGCTCAGCTCGCGCGACATGGGTGCCTTTGCGCTGGGGGCGTCGAAGCTGCTCGGCTCCGGCCGGCTGCGCTTCTCGCTCAACAGCCTGTCTGCGGACTTCATCGCGTGCACGTTTGCGCTGCTGCGGCAGGACGGCCGCCTGTGCGAGATCGGCAAGCGGGCGGTGTGGAGCTACGAGCGGCACGCGGCGGCGTTGCACTCGAACTTCACGATGATCGCGCTCGACTCGACCATCGACCAGATGCCTGTCTGGGTCCGCGGTACTCTGCAATTGCTCTCGGGCCGTGCGGATGCGTTCGTGCTCCACGGCCTGCCGCTGCAGACCTTCGACCTCGAGAAGAACGTGCTCGAAGCATTCCGCACGCTGCAGAGCGGCACCAACACCGGCAAGGTGGTAGTGCGCATCCCGAAGACGGCCCCGACGCCGCCGCGCGGGGCCCACCTGCTGTCCGGCGGCACGGGCGGCCTCGGCCTGGTCACGGGCAAGTGGCTCGGCGAGAGCGGCGTCTCCTCGGTGGTGCTCGCGGCCCGCGGCGGCAAGGTCGCCCCCGCGGACGGCGAGAAGCTCAAGAAGATCGCCAAGTGCGGCTTCAGCGTGGTCAAGTGCGACGCGGCGGAGCTGACGGACACGGCCCGCATGGTCGGCGCCATCCTGGCCAAGGGATGCACGCTGGCGGGCGTGTGGCACGCGGCGGGCGTGCTGTCGGACGGGCTGCTGCGCGCGCAGAACTCGTCGACGGTCAAGCGCGTCTTCGCGCCCAAGGTCGCCGGCGCGTGGGCGCTGCAGCAGGCGGCCGCGACGTCGCCGCTCGACACGTACGTGCTCTTCTCGTCCATCGCCGCTCTGATCGGCGGCGGCGGCCAGTCCAACTACGCCGCCGCCAACGGCATGCTCGACTCGCTCGGCGCCTGCCGGCGGACGCGCGCCATGAACGCGACGTCGGTCGAGTGGGGCCCGTGGGCGGCCGTCGGCATGGCGGCGGACGAGTCGATCAACGCTCGCATCCAGGCCAGCGGCATCGGCCTCATCAGCCTGGAGCAGGGCACGCTGGCCTTCCAGGCGACGCTGCAGCCTGCCGTGTCTGGCGTGATGAGCCTGGTGGTGCTCACCTTGACGGCTCGAGCCAGCGCGTGCCGCGCCTGACCGAGGCGGCCGGCTCGCTGGGCGGGCCGATCAAGCTCTACTTCGACGCACGCGGCGCCGTCAGCAACTTGCGGGTGGTGTCGCAAGAGGAGGACGACTCCGAGCCGGTCCACGGCGAGGTCAAGCTGCACGTCGGCGCGGTCGGCCTCAACTTCCGCGACGTGCTCAACGTGCTCGGCGTGTACCCTGGCGACCCGCGCTCGGGGGAGATCTGAGCGGGAGGACAAAGAGTTTGTTTTGATGTCAGGATCTTGTGTGATGGTGTATATTGTGCAAAATTGCGGCCTAAATGGCAGAGGATGGAATCCTAGCTACGTTAGTGAAGGAGGCCGGGGTTGTGTGAAAGAGGCCTCGGACTCGGACACAACACTGTTCCGAGGGCAAGGGAGAGGGGTACAGGCCCCTAGCCCGAGTGCCGAGAGAGGAGAGCTTCCGAGACCCACTACATGACCACGCACACATCATCCTGGACTGCGGTCGGCGGGATTGCCACCAGTCTTCGCGTGCCGCCTGTCACGAAAAAAGAGAACACTGAACAGCGCGGCCCCGAGAGATCACCCGAGATAGCGCGAGATCGCCCGAGATCGCGCGGCGCGGCCCGAGGTGGATGGGTTGGGAGCGAGGGGGCGCAAGTGTTCAGTGCGGTAGATGGTGAGCTCGGGGCGCAAGACGTGGCCTGTGAGCCATCCGGATTACATTTACCCTGCGTTCTCGCACATGGAGTGCGAGGTTCTCGGCTTTCAATCCCAAGCTGTCACTCCCCTTTCTCCCGGCCGGGGTGGGGCGCGCGCGGGGGCGGCAGGTGTGCGGGATGTCTGTGGGCCCGAGAGCGATATGCCATGTCCGCCTGCTTTGTTTCCAACATCGAAGGCAAAGCTCAAAAAAAAGAGACCCCGTGCCAGTCTCCCGCGGTTCCAACGGCGCCGCCTTGGCCCCCATGTGCATGGAACCCTCTTCTCCGCCGACGCACGCACGCCGTGTGAAGCGCCCCACGACCGCCGCGCCCTCGTTCGCCATCGCCACGGTGACGCGAAACCCTCACCGCTTCGGCGCGTGGCTCGACTACTACCGGCGGCTCGGCGCGGCGCACGTCTTTCTCGCGGTCGAGCAGTCTCCCGATGTGGTCGCGTACTGCGAGGCGCACGCGGCGGGCTTCGTGACGCTATCGGTGGCGAGCGAGCAGTCCAATCCCTACTTCACCCTCATCGACCGCCAGGAGGCGCACGTCAACGCGGCGCTCGCCGGGTGCGCGGTGCACGGGGTCGACTGGCTCTTCCATGTGGACGACGACGAGCTGCTCCACTTTTGTGAGCCGTGGGAGGAGGTGGTGCGGCGCGTTCCGCGTGATGCTGACTGCCTCGTCCTCACCAACGTCGAGGCGGTGCCCGATCACGCCGGCTCCGACTTCACGACCATCTCGCGCTTCTTCCTTGACGACGACTTGTTCCTGTGCTACGTCAACGGCAAGGCGGGCGGGCGAGTCGGCTCAACCGCGGCGAGCGGCTCGCACCGCTTCACCGGCGTCGAGTGGCTGGTCCCGCTCGAGAGCGCCATGCTGATGCACTTTGAGTCGTGCCCGTACGGGCGCTGGCGCGACAAGTTCATGCACTATGCGAGCCTGCAGCGCAAGATGTCGGACATTCCGTTCCGCTTCTACGTCGACTCGATCCTCGCCTGCCGGCGCGTCGTCGCCGAGCGGCGCGAGCGCGAGAGGCGCAACGAGCGCTCCGCCGCCGGCCTCCGCAGCAGCCGCCGCACCGGGGTGGCGCGCAAGATGCGTCTCGGCTCAGGCGAGGCGGCGCTGCGCGGCTTTTGGCGGCGGCGCAAGCTGCTGCACTACACGGCGCACCCCGGTGCCATTGTGACAGTCCGGCACCTCGCTCTGCGCGACCCCGCTCCGGGGCGCGTCGAGACGCGGGGCGGCCGCGGTGGCCGCGCGGCGCCGGCGGCGGCCCTGCTGTGCCACTGGGGCGAGAGGCGGAAGGAGGGGCTCAATCTGGACACCTAGGCGGTGCGCCACCAGCGCCGGGCGGGAGCGCCGGGGCCATGGTACACGATTTTGCTTATTTCGGGCCAAAGAATGATACAGTAGTCACAGTACACACCGCACATCGTGTGCGCATATCAAAACTCTCTCGGCGCTCGCGAGTTCGCCGAGCTGTGCACACGCCGCCGGAGAGCACACGCGCGGCCCGGGGCCGCTCGGCTCTCGTGCGTCATGCTCGTGGTCGTGTCGGTGTCGTGCGCGCGCGTCATCTCGCGCGACAGTGTCTAGTCGCGTAAGGGGAGCTAGGCAACGCTTGCCAAACGCCGCCGCTCTCGCGCGACGTCCGCCTCTCGCACGAGCAGAGAACAGCGCGCCGCCCCGTGCCGTACAGTACGCTCCCCGTCATATCACCATACTGCTCGGCGACTCTGGCATCTCCTCCTCGTCGAAGTCAGCGTCCTCCTGCTGCTTTGGTAGGCTGCGCAGGAAGTCGTCGAAGCGCACCAGCTCCCCGGGCGCAAGCTCAAACTTCTTGAAGATGCGCCACGCCGAAGTGATGAGCGCGTAGCACGTCCCGCTCAGCAGCGACGTCGCCACCGCCGCCACCTACGGCCAGGGCCCACTCTCTCCCTTTCCTCGCGGGAGCCGAGGGTGAGCCGAGCCCCGTGCGCCTCCCACTGCATGAGCAGCCAAGTTGAGCAGGCGACGGCGGAGAGGAGCGAGATGAGCCCGATGCCAAACGTGATGAAGATGAGCCATCGCTCCTTGTTCATCCCATCCACCACCTTGGCCATCGAGCCGTCCCGTCCCCGCAGCGCCTTTCCCGAACCCCACACAGACACAAACGTGATGACGCTCACGACGTAGATGTTTGTGCAGATACAGATGGTGGCGAACAGGTGGAGCAGACCCTTGGCGACCGGATTGTAGTGCGTGCCGTGCAGATGCACCGACATTTCCAAAAACGCCATCGAGAAGCCGGCGAGCAGCGCCGCCTGCGTCGCCACTGCCGAAAAGTTGCTGTTGAAGAGGTTAAGCTCCTTCTCCCGCAGCGCAATGGCCTGCTGCTTGACCTGCGAGCGCAGCAGCATCTTGTCGGCGGCTAACATATTTTCTCAGCCGGGGGGTGGAGAAATAGGCGCAATCGGTGTCGACGTTGAGCAACTCTGGCGCCGTCCGCTGCGGTATCGGAAAAGAAACCGAAGGCAGATCTTGATGGAGATGCATCCGTTATATATTTTATTTATGAAACGCGCGGCGACATGGCGCGCTCCAAACAAAAAACAGTTCAGACGAGGCTCGGGAGGTTTTCCCGAGGTGGGGTGCTAGAGTATGAGCCCGCTAGTGCTTTTGGGGAGGGGGTTAGTGGTGACTTTATAGGGGGCTCGAGCCGTCACCCATTGGCTGCTGGGGTTTGCCGAGGGGGGGCTGGGTGGGTGGCAAGCCGTCATTTCCCGGCGCTGCTTGCAGCCCTGGGTGGCGTGGTTGGTGGCGGCGCTCCAAGAGTGGTGCTTTTTGGGAAGAGGTTCCTCCTTCCTTACTTTTCGCCCCCCCCCCCCCCCCCGGGCAAGGCGCGAGACACACACTGGTGCGCTAACCCCGAAGAACCCTTCGCTCCTCATCGCAAACCCTGTCAGCAGTCCACATTACCTTGGTAGGGTTTTTTTGGTTTGTCCATCGAGTAAGTAACTGACCGACCGCGCGATCAAAAGCAGCGTGAAGCTTCCCCGTGCGCGGGTTCACCCAGGTTAGCCTGTATGCGGAATAATGGCCGAAACACCCAATTTAGATGAAGATGCGTCATCGGGAACTCAAATTCCGGTTTCTCGCAACGAGCTTTTCCCCTTCGGCTGGGAGCCGACGGTTCGCGGCCGTCCCTTTGGCCGCCCAGCCACACGGAGCCCCAGCTACCACGCGTCAGCAGGCATGCCGACTTCGACACCGGGCTACACGGGGTCGGGGAGCGGTGGCTGGAACTACAAAGGCCGAGGCAACGTAGGTTCCACGCAAGGCATGTGGTGGGACCCATATCTCACCGAACAGGGCTACAAGCCCGACATGAACGTTGTTTTTGCCGACCGCGGCCGGCAAGTGGCCGAGAGGAGCCGGCCTGAAGACTTTGGCGCAAAGGCCGCCAAGCCACCCATGCAGGACGCTATGGTGGCGGGACATGGGCCGCAGTCCTCACACACCGCTGCAGTGCTCGACGCGTTCGATTTCATGCCCTTCTACTGATGCGCCGTGCATAGCTCTTTGCCCGGCTCGCGACAGTGCTGACTTGCTGGCGCGCATCTGCTTCAACAATGGGAGACCCAATGTGAGATTCTGCGGACCTTCCATGTTTCGCTGTGCATATGCGTCCCCTCGTTGTAGATGTTGTTCATGTTCTCAGTGAAGAATGCGCGCGGTTGAGCTGCAGCGTTTCAAGGGAGAAGGAAATTTAGCGCGCACAGACACACAAAGACCGCGCACCGCTCGGGGCGCGCGAAGGTCACGCCCCCTATGCGAGCCCAACCACGATCTCCGCCGCTCTCTCCGCTCCCCCGGCGCCCTTGATCGCCTCCGCCATCGCCCGTGCCTTTGCGACATACGACTCGCCCTCGAGCACGCCACGCATCGCCTGGCGCAAGTCGCGCACGTACTCCTCGATTACCGCTGCGCTGTCCTCCTGCGGGCGGGGCACCGCGACGCCCAAGCCCAAGCGCTCCGCCTTGCGGCCGTTTACTGGCTGGTCGCCAAACCCGGGGACGACGACCAGCGGGACGCCGTTCGCCATGCTCTCTGTGAACGAGTTTTGGCCGCCGTGCGTCACAAACATGCCCACCGCGCCTGAGGAGAGGAGGTCGACCTGCGGGATGTAGCTGCGGCACACGGCGTTCGGCGGGACGGTCAGCCCCTCGAGCGCGTCTGGTTGGGGGCCGGTGCTGCACACGAGCAGGGGCTCGCCCCGGCAGACGCACGCCAGGTCGGACACGGAGCCTCGCCTCGCTGGCTCCGCCTCGTCGGGCGCACCAAATTCCTCAAACGCCGCGCGGAGGACGCTCTGCACGAGCTGCTTCCCGGTGATGCCGAACTCCCGCGCGCCGTCCTTCTCGCGGCTGTTCCATCCGTTGAACGGCAGGTCGGAGGTGAGCACGGTGCCGAGGCTGACGTATAGGACTGGGGCGCCCAGCGCGCTGGCCTCCCGTACGGCGGCGAGCGCCGCGCCGCTCGTGTCTCCCACATCCGAACGGAACGGTGGCAGCGGCGTCGGAGACGGCGCGCCCTCCACCTCGCCCACCCCTCCCCCCTCCTCCTTTGTAGATTTGAAGCCCCCAGCGCGCACTGCGCCCTCAACGTCGAGGCTCGGCCCGATGTAGAAGAAACGGATCTGCAGCTCCTCCAGCGCTGCAGCCATCTCTTTGCTCATGGTGTCGCAGAGGGGCTCGATCGTTGTCACCAGTGCCGCTGCTCGACGCCCGCCCACGTAGCTGTGCGTCATCGGGAGCGAGTATGGGTGTGCGCCAGGCAAGAAGATCCCTGGATAGCGCGCCCGCATGCGCTCTATGGCTCCCGTGTTCGTCTCGTCCTCGTGGTACTCTCGGTCAAGATCCTCCAGGCGCATGCCAGCCTTGCCGGCCAGGTCATGGTACAGCGCTTCAGCCGCGCCTGGGCCTGCGACCGTGAGCAGAGCCACAGCTGGAAGGTCGAGAAGCAGGCAGGCGATGCCGGCCGCGTTCATCATGATGGGATCGTAGACCACGGCGTCGAATGGAGGTGAGGCCTCCTTGAGGAACCGGATGAGGCCGGGCAGCTGACGTTCGACAATGACATTCTTCACCTTGAGCTGCTGCTTGACGAAAGGAGCCGTCTCGCACCCAAACTCAGTCACCAGTCCTTTGAACATCAGCATGAAGTTGTCCATGCCGGAGTGATAGAGGTCGGTCAACACCGCTGTCTCGTCCACGAACGCGGCGCCGGTGCCCTCGATCGCAGTCTGGAAAACGGCCGAAGAGAGGTAGATCACCTCGTGGCCGCGGCCGACAAGCAGGCGCGCGATTGGCAAGGAGGGATTGGTGTGGCCGGATGCGGTGGTGAAGACGAAAGCGAAGCGCTTGCCGTCGGCCATTTTTGCCGACGACTGTGGCCGGGTACCTAGCGGGACGTCAGTAGCCGACGCGGTGGACTGTTTTTTTTTCAGATTTCAGAAATAAAGAAAGAGTCGTAATAAATAAAAACGACACCTCTCTACTAGGTAAAAAGGAACAGGTCCCCGCCCTTGCGATCTTTGTGCAGGGTTCTTTGTGGGTGTGGTCGGCGACTAGCCCGGGGTCGTCCTCCCGATGGGGTCCGACTCCGCCGTCCCCGGGTCTGCCCTGCCCTCGTCTGCACTAGCTTCAGCTTCGTCATCACTGGCGCCTCTCCTCTTCTTTCTCCTCTTCTTGTATGCTTTGTACATCGCGTCGATTCCTTTTCGCGTGAGCACCACCCTGAAGCCCGCCCAGCAGCTGAACCGCTCCCTAAGTCGAATTTTAGATAGGCGCCGCGCGATACACATATTTTAGATAGAATTCCACCCTCTCTGACACGACAAGGGCGCGGACTCGCGGGGAGACTAGCGCACACACCGGCACACCAGACGGAAGAAGAATTTAAACAAACAACTCTCTCTCACAGGACACAGGCTCGACACAGGTGCGAACTGGCGCGTGCTAGTACTATCACCGGCACACCACCGGAGCCGCCTAAGCGACTCCGTTAAGAACGGCAATGCACTTAGCTCCGTGCACAATGCCGCTGTCCCCGCACGCTAGCTCGTTCACCGTCTGCCACGCCACGGCGGTGTGGAGAACGACAGACAAGCGCTGCATCTGCAGCCCGTGCCAGTTCTTGGTGGTCCATGTGACCTCATCGAGGTGCTGAGCGTGCGAAAGTTTGTTACTCAGCTGGTCCGCCGCCTGCCGAAGAATATTCTAACGATACAAGCCCCTCTCACAGCAGACTGCGCTCTGGCCTATCTGGAATCTGCGGGCTCGGACACGGGCACTAGAAATGCCGCACAGCAGGCGACGGCCCCTTATGGGTCGTCGAAGAGGCCGGCATACAACATGTTGGAATTCAGTTAGTACAAATCTAGACGCCTAGACCGGACGCGGAACCATCCACATCATCACTGGCTCGCGGCAGTAAGGGCACTCTCGCATCAGCTCAGAGCATGGCCCGCAAGCACACAAGTGCCCGCACGGAACCGCAGCATGCGACTTGACTCTCGCGAAACACACGATACACGTGGTCTCTCCCCCCATCGTGGACTCGGGGGCAGCCGGCCGCCCCGTGTCGAGGCCGGCGTCGGCTAGTGAGACGGCAGCAAACGGCTCGGTGACTGGCAGATGCTGCTCCGCCGCCTCTCCCGCCTCTGACCCGATCAAGCGCTCGATGGCGCCGACCCGCTCCTCGAGGCTGCCCTCGGTCGCCGTGCCGAGGCTTGCCTCCAGCCGTTCGACACGCCGCAGCAAGTCCCCGCCGCCGCCGGTCGTCTCGCTGCTCACCGCCTCCTCGCACCGCGACACCCGACGCACCAGCGCCTCCTCTGCATCCACCTCTGACCGGCGCAGCGCCTCTGCCAACTCCGCATCCTCGCGCAGCGCCGCCTGCTCTGCCGCACCCGCTAGCTCTGCCGCCTCGCGCTCCGCCCGCCTCGCCGCCTCCTGCTCAGCAGCCAGCTGCGCCGCCCTCTCCTCCTGTGCGCGAACCTCTGCCGCAGCCTTCGCCCTCCGCTCCTCCTCGAGCGTGCAGGCAGACGGCGCCTTCTTGGCCTCCTTCTTCTTCGCCTTGGCCTCCTTCTTGGCCGCCGTTGCCTCCGCCGCCTTTGCGCGCCACCTCGCCTTCTCCTCCTCCGCCCTCTTGTCAGCAGCCTCCTTCTCGCGCCGCGCCGCCTCTACCTGAGCGGCTTTGCGCGCCGCCGCGGCCGCCCGCTGCTCCTCTCGCTGCGCCTCCTCCGCCGCAAGCCTCTCCGCCTCCCTCGCCCGCAGCGTCTCCTCTGCTGCCGCTCGCTCAGCGGCCAGCTTCGCCTCCGCCTCCGCCGCAATGGCTCGCCTCTGCTCCTCCAGCGCCGCCGCACCCGCCGCCCGGCGCGCCTCGTCCGCCGCTCGCTCTGCTTCGCGCTGTCGTGCCGCCTGCTCGCGCTCTCGCGCCGCCGCCGCCGCCTCCCGCTCGCGCTGCTCGCGCCGCCCCTTGGCCTCAAGCGCCTTTTCGGCCGCCTTCTCGGCCGCCTCCGCCTCCCTCAGCGCCGCTGCGTGCTCTGTGAGAGCGCGCACGCACCCGGCGTGGTCCGTTTCAGGAGCACTGGCGGCGTCGGCGGTAGCTAGCACCTTGGCCGCCTCCGCCTTGGCGATCTGCAGCGCGGACCTGCCGTCTGCAGCGCGAGCCTTTGCATCTGCGCCAGCCCGAAGCAGGCGGAGCACGACGGCGGGGCAGCCGCTGTAGGCGGCGCTCATGAGGGCGGTGCCACCGTTCTTGTACTGCAGGTTGACCTCCGCGCCGTGCCGCAGCAGCAGCTCGACCACTTGCTCGCTGCCTCCGCCAGCGGCGTTCATCAGCGCGGTGAAGCCGCCGCTGCCCTGCAGGTTGACATCAGCGCCGTGCTGCAGCAGCGCCTCGACCAAAGGCTCGTGGCCTTTGCCAGCGGCGTGCATCAGTGCGGTGAAGCCGTCGCTGTCCTTCAGGTTGACCTCCGCGCCGCGCCGAATCAGTAGCTGGACCACCCGCTCGTGACCGTGGAGGGCGGCGAGCATCAGCGCGGTGTAACCTTTGCTGTCCTTCAGGTTGACCTCAGCGCCGTGCTGGAGCAGCAGCTCGACCACCCGCTCGCGGCTTTTCTGGGCGGCGAGCATCAGGGCGGTGGCGCCGATGCTGCTCTGCAGGTTGACCTCAGCGCCGCGCCGTATCAGCAACTCAACCATCCGCTCGTGGCCGTTGCCAGCGGCGAGCATCAGCGCGGTACCGCCGTCGCTGCTCTGCAGGTTGACCTTCGCGCCGCGCCGAATCAACAGGTCGACCACCTGCTCGTGGCCGTAGTGGGCGGCGCCCATCAGCAGCGTGAGGCCGCTCACGCCGTCTCTCCCGTACGTCGCGTCGACCCGCCCGCCGCTCTCGAGCCACGCCAGCACCGCCTCCTCGTCCCCTCGATGAGCCGCTAGCACGACCGCGTCGGAGCAAAGCACAATCACCATCAATGTTGATCGCGAGCCTGAGTGCTTTCAGGGGGTTGTTTTCTTTTTCATTTGGGTTTTGGTTGGGTTGGGTTGTTCCCCGTGAGGTTGGGTCGTCGGCGCGAAGGGTGAGGTCTCGACCGCCGCCGCTCACGCCAGCGGACGGCCACCATCGGTGTTTTGGCTTCGCCACCGTCCAAAGCGTGCGCAATGCGCTCGCCGGCATCGAGCGAGCAGCCGAGCACGCCTGTCCGACGAGCGGCTTGCTGTGCGGACGCCTTCTTGTGGCTCTCGTCGAGAGCGTTTTGCGTCCCGGCGGGTGGGAGAATATGTGTCGTCTGATGTGTCACTGTGTGCGTCACATCGGTCTTGATAACAAGCACGGTCGATCCGTCAAAGCGATACACTCGTTCCTATCACAATATTCTCCCACAAAGTCAAAGAACCGAAAGAACTAGAGATATCTTGTTGGTTTCCTAAAATCTCTCTCAAGAACCTCGAGCAAGAACCCTGCACAAAGATCGCCCATGGGCGGGGACCTGCTCTTTTTTACCCCTCTCGCAGTAAGGGTCGTACCGCTCGACCGAGTTGAGCGGGCTGAAGCTGTCATCCCACCCGCCCGCAGCGTACAGCCTGCCTTCGAGCACCGCAACGGCGTGACCGTACCGCTTCTCTGCCATCGGCGCCACCGCCTCCCACACGTTCAACGCCGGGTCGTAGCGCTCGACGGAGCTGAGGGTGCCCTCGCCATACTCGTCGGAATCCACTCCTCCCACAGCATACAGCTTGCCCTCGAGTACTCCCACGCCGTGGCAGCCCCGCCCCGTCATCCCCCCCGACATCGGCGCTACTGTCTCCCACATGTTTGTCGCGGGATCGTACCGCTCAACCGAGCTGAGGTGCGCAATGAAGTCGTACGGGGTGCCGTGACGCAATCAGCTCAAAAAAATGAAAAAAACTTAGAAAAAATGTCAACGTCCGGCTCTCGCCGGGCCTGTTAATGGTTCGATCCTCCCCAGAGTCGAACTGGCAGCCACTCGCACCGAGGAGGCGAGGTGTGGCTACGTGACCCGAAAGGCCAGAGTCGAGAGCAACCCTCGAGCTGGATCGCTCGATCCTCCCCAGAGTCGAACTGGCAGCCACTCGCACCGAGGAGGCGAGGTGTGGCTACGTGACCCGAAAAGGCCAGAGTCGAGAGCAACCCTCGAGCTGGGTCGCTCAAATACTCAACGGCCACGCTGCCGGACGCTTGCCCGCCAAAAGAAGGTGAAGGGCGCCGCGGGGCAATACCCGGGTACCGGACACCAGCCTCTGGCCAATCGAGTGGATGGGCGTTATCGCAAAGGGCGCGGCGCTCGACGCGTGCCTGTCGCGGCTCTCTGTCCTCTCGTACAACCTGCTCGCGCCCCTGTACGTGCGGCCGGTCGACGAACGCACTGGCAGCGTGCAGGCGTTCGCGGCGTTCGAGTGGGCGGAGCCGGCGGCCCAGCGGCTGGATTGGGCCGTGAGGCGGCCACGGTTGCGAGCGGAGCTGCAGGCGTCGCGAGCCGACGTCATCTGCCTGCAGGAGGTGCAGTACGAGGCGGGCGCGGACGGCGTCTTTGCGCTGCCCGACTGGCTGCGGCTCGACGGCTACGCGCTGCACGTGCCGCCGCAGCGCGACCTGGCGGAGATCGCGAGCCGAAACCTCCGCGTGCTGCGGCACGAGGTCGCCGTCGGAAACGCCGTGCTTGTGCGCTCGGACCGGCTCTGCGTGCTCGACGACGGGAAGAGGAGCTCGAACACACGCGTGCAGGTCGTTGTGCGCGGGCGCGAGGGCGGCGCCATCGCCGCTCTTGGCCCGACGGCGGTGGCGAGTGTGCACTTGGACGCGACGGACGAGGCGAAGCGTGTCAAGGCGTTTGCGCGCTGCGTGGAGCAGGCGAGTGCGTTCGGCACACGCGAGCTGATTGTGTGCGGCGACATGAACACCGAGTGCCTGCCCGGCTCTTGCGTCGGCGCGTTTGCGGCCGCGGCGGCGCAGCCCTCCCCAGAGGACATCGCGAGGGAGTGCGCGAGCGCGCTGCGGCTGGGCGGCGGCGAGGGAGGCGGCGGCGAGGGAGGCGGCGGCGAGGGAGGCGGCGGCGAGGGAGGCGGCGGCGAGGGAGGGGGCGGCGAGGGAGGGGGGGGCGGCGGCATGCCGACGGCCGCACAGCTTTCCGCGTGGGAGGAGCTGCGCGCGGTGTGGCGACGACAGTGCGCAGGCTGCGTCCCGCGAGGCGGCGCGAGGTGACACGAGAGTGTCCGAGAGTAGGTTGCGGCCGGCTGCGCCTCTGCGCACCGCGTGCGCTTGGCGCGTGAGTCGACGGGCGGCCGCCGCGAGAGAAACAGAAGCGCGTCCAGACACAGAGGTGTGGCTAGGCGCGAGTGCCGACGGGCGGCACCCGCGCGGCATACGCGCACGGCGCTAGGGAGGCGCGCACACACCCACTGACATACACCCACACGCACACCACACACCCACGCACCCACACACCCACGCACACACGCGCACACGCACACACGCACACACGCACGCACACACACCGCTCAACCACGCGCACTGGGCCTTGCACTTTGCATGCCGTGGGGCTCCTGCCTGTCTAGACGTGGAGTCGCGAGGGCTAGCCTGGCCCTCGCCCCACCACCTTCGTGTGTGTGGAGAAGCGTCCTTGACCTGACCTGGCCTTAGGGGCCTTGCGTTGAGTGGGCGCTCGACCACATCTTCTACACGCCGCGCACGCTGCAGCTCGCCGAGCGGTGGGCTACCCTCGAGGCGAACCACCGCCCCTCTTCCTCTCCCCTCACCCTCCTCCACCCCCCCCCCGCGCCACTGCCGCCATGCGCGGCACTCAGCCCGGAGAGAGCGGCGCAAGCGCAGCGCACTCGCATATCGCGTCGCTCGAGGCGATGGACTGATCGCACGCCATGTCGTGGTTGACTGTGCA